>NW_010555024.1:15864-26644 GCF_000687285.1 Phaethon lepturus | reverse complement strand
GTATCTGCTCTCAGCCGTTGCCGCGTTGCAGCCATTATGCCTCCCAGACGCGGGTGTGACTCCCCAGCAGGGCAAGCATGGAGGTCTGGCTCCTCGTCTCTATCTTCTTGTGCTGGCAATTGCACGGGAGATTGTTCAGAAGCAGGAGGCAATTAATATTGCAGGTCAGGAGGTGTGCGAATTGTGTCGGAGCTGCATCAAGGCTTCTTTAAGGGGTTTTCATACAGAATCACTAAGGTTGGAAAAGACCTTCAAGATCATCAAGTCCAACCATTAATGCAGCCCCACCATGTTCCCTAAACCATGTCTTGAAGCGCCACATCCACACGTTTTTTGAACACTTCCAGAGATGGCGACTCCACCACCTCCCTGGGCAGCCTGTCCCAATGCCTGACCACCCTCTCAGTGAAGAAATGTTTCCTAATATCCAATCTAAACCTCCCCTGGTGCAACTTGAGGCCATTTCCTCTCGTCCTATCGCTGGTTACTTGGGAGAAGAGACCAGCGCCCTCGTCGCCACAACCCCCTTTCAGGTAGTTGTAGAGAGCAAAGTGGCACTGAGTATTAGTACGCTTTTGACAGAGGTACACAGGTTAGACTAAGTTGCTTCCTACACTTGCACCTCCACCTCAGTTTCATCTGCAATAGTCTGAATACTCACTTTGTTGACTTTCGGCCATTTCTAAACTAGCTTTAAAAAGTATCTGGAGCAAAAACAGGTCGCTTAGCAACCCGCTCCCACTGAGGGCTGCTGGAGAATGGGTCAGTGATTAACAATTACGTACTATCGAGGTTAAAAATGCAGGGCAGTCTGCACCGTTGCTGCTCTGACGGCTGGAATATTTCAGCATTACGATGCTGGGATTTATGGTGGTGGTAAGTAAATTTATACCAGTTGTAGTTCTGACCTCATGACCATGAGGATTCGAGACTTTGGTATTATGAAATTGGAATGAAGCCTCTTTTCTTTACTGGTACATTACAAAAAAGCATTAAGTAACCATTGGATGAGTAACATAGGCATGATATATGTTTTTACGTTTTTGTTTTTTTTTTTAACAAGGCTCTGGGCCTTCCCCTGGCCATATGACTTCCCAAACAAACAGAAATAGATCTGCATGGGAGAGTGGAAAATGCAGAGTCTAGCTATTGAGCAGAAATGTGGACGATAGGCAGGTTTCTGGTTTTGGTCACCTACCTGAATGTTGATGCAACCATTCCTCCAAGCAGGGGAACAACAAATGCCACATAAGCTTGATGAATATATTTTTCTGAGTCTTATTTTGGCAACATAATCGTTTTCCCAAGTCCTTGGTGGTGCTTTGGTTTCTGGATGAAGAGATCCCTGGCAGCTTTTTCTCCTTTCACAGAGTAGAAAAGGAGGTGGCTCAGTTGTGATTTCATTTACCCCAGTAAATGTCCCAGTACTTATCATTTCTGCAGGAACATACAGTGAGAATATCAGTCATTAAAACAGCGCTCCATCTCTTAGGTGTTTTTATAACTCTGGCAGTGAAATCAAGGTTGTTTTGCCAAGTCATTTACTTTCATTGTCTAATCAATTTCTGAAGGCTCTTGCCTATTTGCTTCTTTGTTTAATTAACCCTTCTTTTCAGCCTTATCCCACCCCTGTCATCATCCCAAACTTGGGAAATAAGGATCAGCTGACAGCACCTCTTCAGCAGTTGCTGAATTCCAGGAGCTCTGACTGGAGGTGATTTATATTCTTAAGGACTAATCTTCCATCACTATTCAAAGCTGACAATGTCACTGGCAAGTGGGCAACTTTTTTCCTTCACTCCCTTGACCTTTCCTCCCCCTCTCTGCTTCCACTGAATAGACTTGTTCCCTGCCAACTTAAAAAACAGATATTTATTTTTAAAAGGTCCCTTTTAGGCTAATATTACTCATCACCTTACTCACCCCCTGCCACTGGTCCAAGATAAAAATCATCTTAATGCCCCTTTCCACAAAAGTAAGAGGATGCCTTAATGAATGCTTTCCTTTCTTGGTCTTAATCATTAAATATACTTTACCATCATTGGCTCATTATGGCTTCAGACTAAGTGGTAAAATCTATACTTGAGACTTTGCAGATGCTTTTAGGTGTCGTTAAGCATCATTAATATGCAGAGCAATGCCACACAACAGAGTCTGCTAGAGTAGGAAATGAGATCCATCATCTGTTGTTAGAGCTGCAGGATAACTTTAGGTCAGCAGAAATCAGTTACCGGGACTGGATTTGGGCAAGGATTCCTCATTAGTATACTGGGAGAGTGTGGGGGTGGGATGGGGATCGAAGAAGGCAAACCTGAGCAGCTTTGGGGTTCCTTCCATCCTCATACTGCAGTGTTGACTTGGAGTATCTTTTGAATCCTGTAGCTCTTGCAGTTACTCCAGTGTCTTCTAACTATGGAAAGACTATGTCCAAACTTGATAGCTTGGACTATATTTGTATAAATTAAATTAATATCCAGTTTCAGGCGATTTACGCCTGCTTCCACAGGCCAAAGATTTTTTCCTTCCTTCCTGGCTTCTTGATTAGTGTCTTAATTTCTGCCTTCTGAGGCTTTTCCTGGTTTTGCTTGTTTGTTTGCTGCCAGGGATTGATTTCTACACCCACCTACCCCAAGGCAGATGGTTGCATGAGGCGTGCTTGCGCCTGCTCGCGGCAGTACTGATACACTTGGGCAATTTTGCTGCTGGATCAAGTTGGAAGCGACCACTGCTCACTGCCCCACACCCGTGCATGGCAGCCAGCTGTGTGCTCAGCCTCCTAGGATGTGACAGGAGTTTTAACCCAACAAACTCCCTTTTTATTGGAAAAAAATCGGATGCTGCTGCCTGCCGTGTTTCCTACTTGCTTTTAGTGGTACGCCATAGTTTATTAAGGCTTTCCATCTTCTGCAGTGCAGGCTCGGGTTTTTTTTGTTGGGGGAGCGTTTCATGGCTTGCAGCATGGCCTTTCTGGGAGTGCTTGTGATGAAAGGTCTGCCACCCGTTTAGTTGCGGCTATAGGATGCTTGCTTGCTAGCCAGCATGAGCTTTCTGCCTTTCTTCCCTTGCGCTGAAAGGCCTGGGAGCATCAGGGCTGGGGGTGGCAGGGAGCAAGAGCCATGACGCACCGCAGGAAACGCTCGGCAAGGAAGGGAGAACGACGAATTACGTATCCCCTCTTCATTTACTTAAAGAGCGTTTCTCCACCTTGGAAAGTTCAAAAGATTATTCTACGTGCTGGTTTCTGATACTGAACAGGCTGGAAATGTTAGTGGTTATGTTAATGTTGCTTCTGGCTCTCGTGGCCTTCACTTTTGAAAAATAAAAATTGTTTTAATGTGCTTAGCATGGGACCTTTGATTTGAAATGAATGCTGTCAGCCGTATTAAAAAGATGATAAATTACATTGAAAAAGGTGTGTTCGTTTCTAGTAGCAGCACTAGGGTTATGCCACAAACAGAGTAAGAGCAGAATCATTCAAAACACAGGTGTCTGCCCCTGCTGCTCCCTACTGTGCTGTGCTGCTGTTTGCACGTGTTCCCCGGTGGTCACTTTTTGCTGGTGGTGAAGCTGTCTCCCTGCATGGTGGCTCCTGCTGATGTGGGGCAGGGGTGGTGGCAGGAGTGGCTGTGTCATCCCACGTGGCCTTTCCCCAGGCCCAGGTCTGTTGCTCCCTGCTCTCTGCCGTGCCATGGGAGGGGGCCGTGGGGGGATCCCCAGGCATCCTCAGCACATGGTCCCCCCCTCGGTATCGCCAGGTCTGATTTGGCTTTGCGCCGGCAGTGGTGAAAGCCCTGCCTGCCTCCAGGCAGTGGGGTGCCTGCGGGAGGGCTGCACCTGGGCTACTGGCTGCTCCCCTCAAGTCCTGCTTTTTGGGCTGTTTGTGCCTGTTGTTGGTTGCTTTATGTGCTCATTAAAAACATTGGGAATTCGTGGGTAAGGGAGAAGATAGAGCTTACTCTGCGTTACATTTTCTAATAGATTTGTAGATGAAAACCCCCTTGACACATTTCTGTATTCAAGATTTATAATCTAATCATTCCTTCACTTGCATAGCAGGGACTGAAACAGCATGTAGTTATTTACATATAGGCAACATTAAACAGCCACCTCTTTAAAACCATATGTGAACATAAAATCCAACAACCGCTGCTGGGTAATGGGTATCTGCAAAAGATGAGAATGAAAATACAGCGGAAACAAACGTAATGAAAAGGTATTATTGCAAGAAGTAGCTGTGACAGTGGCATATTATATCCCTACATTGAAGTAAAAATGTGACCCTGTAAATCTGTAGCCTCTTGCCTCATGAATTAACACTATACACATTGAACACATGCAGACGTTTTGCTTTGTATTCCTCTCTGGTTGTAGGGAGCTGGTGGGGACTTTGCGATGCCTTGCCGCTTCGCCATAAGGAACTAGAGGATGGCATGCCATATCGGTCGAGACTGCTTCAGACTTGCTGTCGTTGCTCCTTTGGGACGGTTGTGATCCCTCAGAAACCTGAAAGCTTTTTTTAATTTACTGTCAGATAACTTTGGGGCTGGCTTGCTCAGTGCACTAACCTCCCAGCCAGTGTAATGCCTGCCTGACCTTCCAAATGCAGTGCCAGGTATCTGGCTCCCGAAATGGCTCTGGTCCTGCAGGGATTAGGATTAATTTGTCCGGGTGCTGAGACACACTCCTGTGACTGTATTGCCTGGACTGTGATGCTGCCCGCAGTGCTGGCGTGGGCACCTTGGCTTTGCCGTAGTTACTGTGGATACTCGACAACTCCCGTAGCTATTGCCAAGCTGCTGTAATGGTAGGGTATGTGCTTTGTATGTTTTTAGTTTTGAGATTGGCAAAGGGATTAGGGGCTGTTAATGGTTTTTCCTTCCTCTTTCGGGAGAAAAATGTATGGAGCGGCCTCCTCTTCGGAGAAATCACTGCTCTCTCTGTATCATATGAAGTAAATACATGTAGAGGCTTTCGCCAAAATACTATGTTTTTATGAGTTCTTTTAAGAAAAGAATTCATTCAACTAGGCAACCAGTAGGTTGCTTAGTTTCTTGAAATATGCTGCCTACTCTTCTGTCCTTTTCTAATACTAGTTATGAACAAGAATTTGAAAATAATTCCCTAATAAAGGGTAGGCATCCCCACATGGATGCAACTGCATCCTGAAGAAACCAACGCTTCTCCTACAGGCATGTTTTGATGGTAAGGTCTAGATACAGTGGTCTCAGGATGCAGGTTAGATAGAGCGAGCTGTTAGTCGTGAGAAATGTATTCCCTCCCAATAAATGCACATCTGAATCTCCTCACTGCTGGAGTCCTTTGTGGTACTGGTGATGGTGAGCCTGAGAAGAGTAACTTTTGTTGGTTTCTAGGATAAAAGGACAAGCTAATTCCTGTCATATGGGAGGATAAGACTGTGAGTTTCTATCACAGAACTAAAATATGGTTTCCTGCTACCAAACTCTGTTTCTATGGCATTTTAACAAAATGCTGTCCTTTGCATCTCTCTCCTCTTTTAACCCTCTGCATTCCTGTGCCCTGAAGGGAGGGCGATGAAAACTGTGGATGGCGGTAGGTTTAAGAAGTTTCTTGTTCCTAAATTCCCACTATTTTAAAGTAGGATTTTAGAAATCTCAACTGTATTTTAATTTGGTTTGTCAAAGTATAATTACTGTGAATGAGGTAAGAAACTAATTTAGACACAGCAAGTGTAGTGGAGAATCCAATTTTCAGAAATCAGTGGAAATATAATTGGAGTCATTAAGTGCTGACTTCAGTAATTAAGAGTTGGTTTTTGACGTTTCAGGCTTGTGTTGCTAATCGTCTGTGGAGAGGGTAGAAAAATATTTTGTTTGCTGCGAAATTGGTCCCTCCCTAGACCCGTGTAGATGACGGCATGAACACTGCCCAGCAGCTTGGGCAAAGCCGCAGCATTCGAGATTTGCTTGCTCGGGTCCCAAGCTCCTTGTCCCTCCCTGCCCGCTGCTGCCCCACAGTGAGGGGGGACGACATGTGTGAGCCCATTTTGGGGCTGCCCTTTGTGCCGGGGCCCGCACTCCCTGCTGTGTGGGAGGCTGGCGCTGCCTCTGCTACTGCTGGGCAGTCCCTCGTGCTGGGGCATGGAGGAGCCCCCGGGGGCTGTACCCCATGCCGGGGCACCCTTGGGGTGGAAAAACCTGTCTGTGGCTGGGCAGGCATGGGCTTCATCTGCTCCATGTCTGGCCTCAGCCAAGGAGGGCAATTTGGCTGCCCCTGGGTCCTCTCTGGTCCAGAGGAGCACCTGGTGTAGGAGCTGAGCCAGTGCAGGAGCCACTCCATCTCAAAATGGCGCCTGGCCACGCTCAGCCAAGGTTTTGGTAGCATGCTGAACGGCTACCAAGAGGCATTGCTTCATTGATAGACGATGCTGTGCAGTGCCGTGTCACAAAATACAGAGCAAAAGTGAGTCCTTTATGATAATATTCAGGAGAAGGATTTTTCTGAGCCAGAGCTGGATGCCCAGCTCCTTAACCTGTCGTGCTTTTGAACTTTGATCCTGGATTGCAGGTCCTTTTTGATAAAATAACTGGATCTTTCTGCAGACTTAAAGTGCTGTTAAAGTTATGCGTAAAAGAAATCAGTGGTAGGAGAAGTGCATCCTCATCACTTTTTGTTTGCAAAATTATCTCTAAAAAGTCGGGATGTTATACGTCTTTAACTCCTGCAGTTCAACCAAAATGCTCAGCACGCTTTTGTTATGATAATGGAGAAACCATAAAAAAAAAACTGACATGCTGATAGTTATCATCATATAAAACAAGCCTTATGTTTACTTTCCTATTAAAAATGCTAATTTTCCAGAGCAATGACATTTATAAGGCTTGCTTTCTTTCATTTTGTTGTTTTCCAAAACCCCAAATAATGCTGTTTGGGCCTCCAGCGTGGAAGCTGATGTGATAGTTTTTTGGTTTTTGAGCTTTCACACCCACAAACAAATCCATCGGCAGCTGAGATCTCTTGCTCTGTGTTTGAGTTTGTAATTATCTTATGGCCCAGCGGAAGCCAGAGCTCAGCTAGGAAGTTGCTTAAAATGTGTTTTTAAAACTTTGGCCGTGCTCATTTCTTAGGTGTGTGAAAGCCACCGGCAGTTTAAACATCTGTTTTAACCAGAAATACCCTTTTTGCAGTTGTAGCGTTTTCCACAGCACCTTGCAAAATTGTGTTCCCCTTCTCTTCCCAGGGGTTCTGACCTTTAAAGCTGAACGGGTGGTTTCTTGAGTACTTGTTCATGTTTGTGCTTTGCCTCATTCAGTGAGGCGTCCTCTGAAAAGCATGGGCTACTCTTTGGAGTTGGGCACCTGGTGGGTTGGGCAGCCAGGGATGGGCACCCTGTGGGTGCGCTCACAGGAGCAGCCTCTGCCACCCAGCCGTGTTCGGAAGAAATAATCTTGGTGTCCCTCCCCTGTCCCTTTGCAGCCACATGGTTTTCTGGATCACGCACGCTCGGAATACCTGGCAATGGCTGAACGTGGTACGACAAAAGCCAGAGAAGCGCTTTAAATAGCTAGAACAGGTTGGAGAAACCATGCCAAGCTTTACTGGCTAGGCTGGCTACGAAGGACTGTCTCTTCACTGCCTGGTCTTCCATACACCCAGCGAGAGCAGCTCTTGTGTTTGGTGATGGGGGGTTTCCAGGCTGGGGTGCGAGCTGGGCTTTCCCTAGGTTGCCATCCCTCCCTCCCAGGCATTGGGAACCCAGCTAAGCTCCTGCTTGCAGCTGCAGATTAGGCAAGTAATGAGGATATGCTTTGCTTTAGGCATAATTTCTCTCCAGTTACTTTTCCCTTCCCCATTTCCTTTTGTTTTATTTCTTTAGACAGCCTGTGTTGCTGCCTAATTGGATTACTAGGTCATTTACTGACTGACTGTGGGCCGTACAGGATTGGGACCGGTCCCTGAGGCTTAGCACTTTGGGGGGCTGAGGTAGGCTGGCAGCCTGCTAAGCTGCTACAGTCCCTCGGGGCCTCGGCGAAAAATGGCATTTCCTGCCGAACCCTACAAAGGCCGCATAAAGGAGAGGATCCATTCCTTTGTTTCACCTGGCTTTTTAGCTTTAGGGAGGAAAAATTTTAAAATTCTTTTTTTTTTTTTTAAAGTGTGCTGTGCGGTGCATAGTTTCCAAGTAGGACTGGCTGTCTTCTGGGAAACGCATCTAAATGTAAAACCTTGAATGCAGTTCAGATGTTTGCGTATTAGAGATGAACAGCTCTTACTTAAAAAGTGTGCTCTGTATCTTAAACAAAATACCTCCTTGCAGTTTCCATGGTAAGCTCTCCTTCATAATTGAGTAACAGTTATAAATGGTTACATAAAGCAAGCAAAACGCCGCACCATAGCTGAAGGCTGCACTTGTCAGCTCTGTGTTTGCTCTTTGCGCAGGGGAGCGTGCTGGTACCTGACTGCGAGGCTCGACCCGTGGCGCAGCCATTTAGTGCATCAGCCCTGCACCCCCGATCGCCGGAGCCCAGCAGCCCAGAGACGCCTTTCGTGTTTGCCCCAGAGCTTCCTTACAACTCATCTCCAGACCCTTCTGCTAAGGAGAAGCCAACTGGAGGAACTGTGAAGGCCAAAACCTTTTAATGGGACTACACAGAGGAAAAACTCAGACTCTCTGCTTTCAGGGTGTCATTCTGCAGATAGTACTGTCAAACTCTCTCTTTCTGGAGCTGCTATATTCACCTAGAAGCTGTTAGGCCTTTGAAAAATAAGAGATCTTGCCAAGGTGAGTACAAATGATGTGTCAGACCATGTTTTTAAAACTTAATTCTTTTTTTTTCTTCTTTTTTTCCTTTCACCTCAGTGACTCAGGTGTTTTCAAGAAAGAAAAAATAAAGCTTTGCTACTTCTGGGACAAGAATTTCTGTGCTGTTCTACCTCTTAGTTTTTTACATTTTAAGTGTGTGGGTGTCTATCATGTCATCGTGTGTTGTTTCCCTTCATTTCTGTGCCTCTTTAATTATAGGATTTGAGTATTGGTTGCTTAAAATTGTCACATGGACCCAGCAGCTGTTAAAAAAACCGACAACCAAACAACAACCCCCTCCCCTCCCCCAGAATACTCCAGGTGTGAAGCAGACCTCAAGGTTTTGATGCCTGAAGCTTGGCAATGCTGTATTTCCACCGGTAGAGCTCCTTACAAGGAGAGGGTTTCTCCTCCCAGGCAAGAGGATGCTTATCTCTCGCACCCAGTGCGTGCATTGCCGACCTCTGCCGAGGGCCGTTCTGCCTGCACCCTGCTCTCCTGCCTGGTGTGTGTCCCTGTTGGTGGCAGTCCTGGAAATGTGCGAGTGGGTTTCCCACCCAGAGGCAGAGATCCCAGGGGTACGGCTGTAGGCTGCGGGGACGGAGCAGAGCCACCGGGCTCAGCCGGGTGCATGGCACGCAATAAGCCGTGTGTGCCGCACCCTTGGGTCTGCTGCCTTGACCTTGCCTGTCACCGTGTGGGATGCTGCCCGTGAGCTGCGTTCTGGGTTTATCACCGCCAGCAGCACTGCATGTGCAGGAAGGTGATGCCAAAGCGTGCCCTGTGTCTGCACGCCTTTCATGTTGGTCTGGGAGCATGTCCAGGGGCATTATGTTACCTTGGAAAGACTGCATGTGACAGCTTACTTCTGGACGTTGTTTTGCTGCTGCTCATCCCCATAGCACTGTTGATTTGCAGGCAGTGGCTGCTCCTCCAGCCCTGTGCTCTCAGCACTTCCTGATTGCTGCACATATGGCGTGTGAAATTACCCGGCGCTTGGCGGCCCGCATGGCACCGGCAGCAGTGGCACCAGCTAGCAGCGGAGTGGCACACCGAACTCTGATTTTTCCCCTCTCCTCCAGAGGGAGGGGGCGAGAGTTTTTGTTCTTTTGTTCGCCTGAGTTCGTATTGCAAAGCCCCTTGGAAATAAGCCCGCTGCCTGCGTGCGGAGGGGAGAGGAAGGCATGCAGAGGAGGTGGACAGCAAAGCCGTTGTCTTGCTTTGCTCCATCTGGGGAGCAAGACGTGGTGGGGTTTCTCACTTCCTGCTTTGGCGGCAGGTGCAAATTGCCCTTGTGCTGACAAGTTGGACCCCGAGTGCCTCGGTGGGCAGTCTGTGACAGCGGCGTCTCCATGCGGTGTGTCCCTGCGCCTCGGGCCAGGGGTGAGCTTGCCCTCTGACAGAGGATTTGGGGGTTTCTTGTGGCTGTTGCTGGCCCCTGTGCCCATTCAGGTGTGTGTGCTCAGGCCCATTCCTGTGCTCTGCTCTCATAAGGCCTCTCCTGCACTCTGGTAAGGTGAAGGCGGCTCTCGATGGTCCCCACTTTAAAGGTAGCTGGTCCCTATGCATGGCACCAGGGCCTGTGCGGGGAGGGGAGCAAGAGCTTTGCAGCCTTGGAGTCCCTGTGTGAGCCATCCCCTTGCTTTTTGCAGAGGGAAGAAGAGGAGGGAGGTGAGGAAAGGGAATGGATGATGTTGGCTCCAACCATCATGTGGCCTTTGTGGTCCCTCTGCAGTACTGCATGCCCCCGGCGCACCAGTCCCGCCAGCTTCTCCCCATGGTGGAGAGGGGCACTGGGGCTGTCGGGGGGCTCTGGAGGATGTTGCGGCATCAGCTCCCACCCATGGCGTTTTCTGTGCAGCCAGAAAGCATGAAGGCCTTGTTTGTTTCTGATGAGAGCTGAAGCCCTGCTGAAAAGGGAGCATCCTCTGAGGATGCTTCTCACCCTGGACATAGCTGAGGGGGGCTGCTTTACTCCTCCCCTTCCCCCCCCCCCCC
>NW_010555024.1:10115-15833 GCF_000687285.1 Phaethon lepturus | reverse complement strand
CCCCCCCCCGGTTTTCCCTCAGGTTTTTGCTAACTGCGAAGCTGCTAATGTAAAATGAAAGCATGGAAATTTCATATTGTAGCAATTAATCAGCCCTCCCTAATACTTTCCAGTTGTAAATTGCCAGCGCTAACAGATGCGTGCTGTTGCAGCCGAGCAGCTGATCCTGCCAGGAGCTGATGGTGGGTTGTGTTTGGTTGGTTACCGTGTCCTGGGAAGCTGTAACGCACCCCTACCCAACTATAGGTCTCTGATTAGTTTAACAGAAAGTTTCCAGTTATTAGTTAAACACGTTTTTACTATTTTTTTTCTTCCTGTGCTTAAGCGAAACTAAAATAGAAAAGGTGTTACACTGTCACGGGACAGCCAGTGCAAGTTTCTAGGCTTTGGCTGGGTCCCTGCAGCGTGTGAGAGCTGGTCAGTAAATTCCTGTTTGATTTCAGTAGGCGTAGGATTATTTTTGCTGTGGGCCATACACACACAGATCTCATTGTCAAGGATTTAGAAAAAACAAACAAAAAAAAAACCCCAAGGAATTTTCCTTTTAACAATGTCTTGTCGCACAGAAGTGGGATTTCTTGCCCTCTGGCATGCCCAAGTCAGAGACCTCTGAGTAGCAGAGGTCAGGATTTGGGGAGGAAGGGGGGATGTTGGTTCAGGCTGCACCCTGCTGATGTGACTTGTCGAGCACAATCTGTACAAAGCGGTGCTGTTCCCATCTGCCCCGTGTCTGCTGGATGTAGCTGGCTGGCGCATTTTGATTAAAACATTGCAGGGAGGGGAAAATAAGGAAGAAACTAAGTGCATTTCCTATCTTAGATTTTTAGGAGATACTTCAGGGAGTACACTTGGATGAATAAGGGCAAAGGCGAATTGCAAAAAGCACTTACTAAACTTGTCTGGGGATTTCAGCCCTGTAGTATGTAGCGTGAAAGCTAGGCTCTTCTTTAAGAAACGGCAATAAAAACCGACAAGCCTAAAGACCCAGATTAATTTAGAAACTCTGCAGTTGGGGGAGGAGGGGTGGAAACAGAAGCGCAGCAACTCACTGACCTTTCCACCAACTCCACCGTGCTCCTCCAAAAATGCTTGCAGCGTCTGAGCCATGGTCAAACCACAGGGTCCCCTGGGCAGCACGAGGCAGGCTGTACCTCAAGATGCTGGGGTGCCACCTTGCTCCCCAAATGGCACCGGGCCTCCGCGGGGCTCCGTGGCCGGTGTGGGCTGAGTCTGACCGTCAGTCTGGCCGATCAGTGCAGTACGGCGCCGCTGAAGTAGCGGCCCCAGAATCTGGCCTGAAAGTGCTGAGGAAGGCGCGGAGGCTATTTTGCAATATGTAGCAGCTCTTTTGTGCTACTTGGAGAAGTTGGCACACAGTCATACACGCTGTCTGACGCGAATCGGTGGCTATTATAAAGGATTTAATTATCCTGATGACCCAAAGTAACAAAAGAAACAGGCCTGTTCACGTCGAGCCATGATGCTGAGCGTGGTTACTTTACTTCCCTCTTTCCTTCTCCTCCCTCCTCTCCAACATAAAGCTACAAAGTGAAAGATGATACTAGTATTCCTCTTTCCCAGGCTGCTATATACAATTGTTTCTATGATCTCTGTTTATATAGATCTAAGGCAGATTAAAGCGCCTTTTAAAATCAGAGTACTTGTCAGGAGACTGAGTATGTACCTCACTGAAAATATTTCAGACCTCCTGGTACCTTCCATCCTCCTTCCCTAATCTTAGGTTTGTGCAGCTGTGCATTTTGTGTCCTCCCCACAAGCTTCATGCTGCTCTAGGAAAATTTTAACCATTTAAGCCTCTACAGGCAGATTCCCTCCCAATATTTATTAACCCATATTCCCTTCAGCGGGAAGCGGAGAAGAGAAGCCAGCTTATCTGTCTGCAGGGCCCTTTGGAGGGAGATGAGGACCTTGATGCAGGTAAATGCTCACACCCATAGCAAAGGTGAGCCCTTTCCATAAATAAGCTGCCAGCCTGCCTGTAAGGACGATGACTGAAGGAGTGGCAGAGGCTTAGGGAGATGTAGTGGGGCTGCCCAGAAGGAAATGATGCTGCGAGAAATAAAAGCTGGGTCTCCTCATTCCCTGTCTGATCTTTGTCAATAGGATGGTTCTCCTGACTGTGGTGGATTTCAACTGGGTTAGAGGTTATCTTCCCTTTTAGTCTTTTTTGTGCAGGTAGGTCATTGTATGACCACTCTCCTGAAGTTGTTTTAAAAAAGGTATACATTGTGATACATGTATATGTTCATATACAGATATCACATGTGCATATATATATTGTAATTTATAATGGTGTCTTATCAGTTTAGGAAGTTATTAGATTACTTTTGTGCCAGTGTTTTTACCTGTGTAGAATGGGAGTATTTACTGTCAAATTTGTTGAAGTCTTTCTCCTGCTCTTCGGTTGATGATGGTTTTAGTAAAAAAGCTTTCTTTAGGAGCATGTCAGAGAAATGCTGTTTTGAAAAGCTGGTTTCTTAGGAGCATGTGCACACGTGTTTTTCTCTTTATGATCTTAGGTTTCAATGGTATTTAAGCCCCATTTTTCAAAACTGAGTTCTTTAGAAGTATTAGCTTCTTCAACAGTACCTAAAATGAACAAGACCATTTCTTAAACTGCTGTATGTGTGTACCGACATGCACAGTATGACCCTTACAGGGCCTGAGTAGCATCTTTGGATCACTGCAGAAACTTGGGAGCGCCTTACTCTTGCTTGTGCTTTGCCTCTAAGCGGTGCAGGTGACTCGGCTGGAGCTCACACGGCAGAATGCGTTGTGGATATGGAGAATTGCCAGAGTTTTGTGACTGGCTAGGGAAATCCCACATACAAAGCAGTCCCATTTGAAGAGGTTTTTGGGAGGCAGCTGGAAGAGTACAAAACCTTGTGTTTGGTGTTATGGTTGATAAGGATTTGAAGGCAGCTGCAGTTTGAGCCCTGAATAGTTCAGCTACGTCCTTATCTTTACTTGCCCAAATGCTCCATTGAGTAAGAGTTGATTTGTTTCCTGAGTGGAGGAGCAAAAGGAGGGCTGCCGCTTCAGCTCTGAGCGGCATTGCAGCTTTGCATGTTCAGTAGAAACAGGGAGGACTTGCTGCCTGGTTTGGTGTGCTGGACCCCACATCTGTACCTTCTGCCAGGGCTGTGCCACCCTAGGGGCAGGGACAACCCTTGTGAGGGCTCCCTGCGTCACACACAGGTGTGTGAGGAATCTGCAGTCCAAAGGTAAACAAGTCAGATGGACCTTCATCTGAAAACTGCTCTTTCATAAAGGCAGGGAGCTGGGGATACGCTGTGTTGGCACAGAAGAACGAATTGGTGTGTTGTATGTTGCCTGGTTCGTGGTTATTCCAGTGAAGTGAGTTGCAAGCCCTGCTGACCAGAGGCCTGTGAAACGTGCCCAGGGCTGCGGCGGCGGTGCTTGCCCCGCTGGATGTCCATCCATCACCTGTGGCAGAGATTTCTGCCTCAATCTTGGTGGTCATTCTGCTCTTAGCATCACTCCTACAGATTACAGCAGTAATCTTTAAGTCTAGTGGCTTAGTGAATTTCACTTAGTTTGTGGTCTCTGCAACGTTTTAACCTCTCATCGATTTGAACCTTTTTATTTCAGAAGTCAAAATGGAGGAAAAGAGCATACCAATTCAGTTTTAATGCCAGGGTGTGTTGGGAGTACTACCTGTTACCAGTAAGGTATGCTTAAGTTTGACTAAGTCTTGGTAGGCACTTTTCATTTGACTGTGAGGCCTAAGTGAGATTATTCTCTAAGCCTCTCCTCAACAGTTTAAAGCCTGATTAAATATTCTCTGTTCTCAGTCATAAGGGAGATACTATTTTAATTACAGAAGCTTTCTTCTGATGTGCAAAGCCCTCAGCTACCAAGAAGAGTATGGCAGTTTCCTAAACTTGATCTGCACGCTTTCTTATAATCTTAGTTGAGTTCAACGCAAAGCTGACCAGAAGATATGGCAGTAAGGTATAAATTATACAACCTTTTCCAGTTTGCGTCATCCAAAGCTGGTGTTTCTGAACATTAGCATGCAAGTTTCCATTTTTCACAGTTCATGGAGAAAATGGAAAATAGTTTATAACCCCTCCCTCCTCCCTTTGTCCTTCCTTTGCCATCTTTGCCCTGTTAACTTTCAAAAGACATCGCTTAGGCTGAAAGCTTGGAATTTGAATAGAAAAACTGTCATGGTCTTTTATAAAATACTTTAAGACTATCCAGATGTGTAACAGGTTGATGTGAACCGAGGCTCCAGTAATTTTGAAAATGAGAAGATATCCATGCCTACAGCTCCTAGAAAACTGATCCATCAGTTATTTGTGGGTTTTTGAGCATCTGGAATGAGTTCCTAATTTTGCAGGAGACTTAGTGTGCAATCGAGGGCTTCTTCGTTTCTGTCTGCCTCATTTATTCCCTTGTGTAAAAGACAAATAATATTGATACAAGAGAGCTGTATGAACAAATGCTTATGGTTCAGTAGTGGTACGCCCTGCATAAGGTACAGTTTAGATATAGTTAATCCTGCCTTAGGGGCAGCAGGATGCCTTGTACAACATTTTGAAATTTCTTTCAAGCCTGTGATCTAGGCTCCGTTGCCTCAAAACAACCAGGCATGTTTCATGTAGGAGTTCATCTGTGTCTTGATGGAAGCCGTAACCATGTTTCTGTATAGCATGGCATTTCATTTGGTTTCTCACGTTACTCCGGTTAGAGAGTTACTCATCTCTCATCTTAATTTTTCCTCCTCTCTTGACTTGCAAACCAGATTCTGCTTGGTGGATGGTGCGTATCATTACAGGAATTTACCCTAGCAACCAGATAGATTTCCAAAAATAGCTTATCCCATCGTAGCAGAGCATCTCTGAACCTCAGAATGCTGTACTGCAGTTTCTCTAGGTGGTTAAAGGCTGTCATTTTGTTTCTAATGGTTGGACAAAAATAAACCATGCCGTGAGTGGACTTGACTTTGTGCACAGAGTAATGCTATTTGAGACATGAGAGAAATTCCTGCAATGTTTACGTGCTGAAGAAAAATGCCTTTGAAGCCAAAGTATTTCTTCTGTGTATCCATGTGTATGATTTTGTTTACAGCTTGTTATCTGAACAGTCATCTGCTCAGTGAGCACCTGATCTTGAAAGACATGTAGTGCCTGGGTTAGCCATGCCAGGTTTGAAGTTATCTGCTTAAGTGGCTGCTCTTGGACCTCTTGCCCCTGGTACCTGGAGCAGCTTGGCAGCATGCTTCCTAGGCTGAGGAGTGGGAAGGCCAATTAATGAGTTCTTTACTTTCTGGGAACATGGGTATATAAGTTTCTCTTATTATTTGTCTCTTTGTGCTAGTCAACACAGGAAATATTTTAAGATACTTATGGAGCGTGGCCATTTTCTTTTCCCTGTCTCTCCAGTCTAAGAAAATTCCAGTATTTGGGATATCATTGCATTTCCATAGCACTGCAGGAACAGAACAGAATTTAGAGAGATGTGTTCAGCTGCTCATCACCTTCTGCTGTGGCAATGCTTTTTGCAGTGATTATCTTTTCAATGCCCTCATTGGAGGGCATTCTGCAGTCTAGTGTGTTGTTATATTCCTCTTTCCTGATTATCATCTTCCATTCTACAAATCCTTTCCTCTAGCCATCTCCTTTTTTGCTATGTTTAAATCTATCCCTTACAGCCCACATATTTTTTAAA
>NW_010555024.1:373-10084 GCF_000687285.1 Phaethon lepturus | reverse complement strand
AGATGTTTTTCCTCTTAATGCAAACTCAAAATGAGGCATTTTAAATAACTTGACATCACTCCTGAATTTTATGCATAACTTTTAATTGCAGTTGCATTGAAAATGTAAATGCTGTCCTATGAAACTTGAAGAAATCAGAAATGTTCTCGCTATGTTTAGGTTTAAAACTGGATTTGAATCAAAGAGGGAGTAGAGAAGCTGCTCTAGACTCAAATGACGAGCATTGCCTTGGCAGGGGGCTCAGCTGGAAAGTGGGAGCCTGGATTCAGGTTCCTGCTCTTATTCCCAAGACATGTCTGGTCCTCCCAGGTGAATGGCAATGGGATGAGTGGGTCTTCTCAGGATTTCTCTTCTTTGAAAAGAAACTTTCATCCCTCAACTGAAGGACTTTTCATATATTAAAAAAATACGATTTGTAGCTCTTGTTTTTTGGTATAGTTTTTGACAGTCACCTTGTGTTGTTGGCTGGTTTGCCTGGAGGGATGGAGGGGCGCAGCAACTTGAACCTGCAGGTGCGGCTCAGTCTGTGAGCAAAAAAAAAAACCCAAACCTGATGAGAGTTGGAGGGTAGAACCCACTGCAACATGTGTCTCGGCGTGGGTGGGGAAGCAATCATGGAATATACTGTGCTGAAACGCTGAAGTGTGAGGCTGTTTGTGCAGTCACAGAGCATATTTACTCTGCAAATTTCGCCCTGCACTGTCTCTGGGGAGCAGCCGTGTTTTGGAGGGATGGTTTCTCTTGCCTGGGCTTGCTTGTGTGCTAAGGGAAATAGCTCACAAAGTAACTTGGCTGTTTAGACAGCTTAGCCCTCATCTTGAATGAGAAGAACAGATGCATTCAATGAAAAAATAAAATAAAGGCAAGATGTGCTAGATACCAGCTTCTATTTAGTGTCATATGAACCAGTATTACACTAAATCCATTTTTGATCATGCTCATATGCTTTTTTTATGGTAGACTTTGCTGAAGAGTTAGACGGTTCTCTGGATGTTTTGCTGAGAGGCCTCTTTGGCTTTATCTGATACGAATTGTGAACATGAATTTCATGGTGCAAAAGGATGTCAGTAAGAAATGACATTATGGGCTTGGACCAAAGCCAAGTGACGTCCATGGAAAATTCTTAAACTTATGTTCGTGGGCTCTCTATTGTGTCCAAAATGGCTTAATTTGTTTCATGTTGACCACTCTAAATAGCTTTTAGATGATACAAAGAATGATGAGTTTATGCTTGTTTTTCTCTTCAGTGTGATAGGTCTGGGTCAGAAGAGCATCTGCTGTTAGGAATTGAGGCAGGGAGACAAATGTGCAGTACCCGAGGGCTTTGCTTCTGATTTGATCAAGCTGTAGCATGCAAGCTTTTCTTACTCCTCTCTTTGCAAAACCGAAATGTTCCTTTAATACCATATGCTTATTTATCTATCTGTATTCCTTTATAATACAGCTGTGAGCTGTTAAAAAAAACCAACAAAACAAAACCCAAACCCAGAAGTGAATTAAAACAGTGGCAGGTAATTCAGTTTGAATGTGTGATGGCATGCAAGATGTAGGTTCTCAGGAGCCAGAAGCTATGTACATTGTTAGTATAGAAGATGGAGGACTGCTCAGATTAAAGTGGGATGCCAGATATTGATTTGCTTGTATGCATGTGGGAGGGAAGAGACAATCAGATGTGTTATTTACACTGAATTACACAGAGAGGTTTTTTCATTATTCGCATTCTCTGTAGAGAGTATTCTATATTCTCTAGTGTATTCTTGCCGTATATGTTTAGTCTCCGGAAGTTTATATACATTATCTGCATTTTGTTCCAAAGAGTGTAACTTTTATTACTAGTTTCATGAATTGTTATTTCAAGGGGGAAAAATCTGTACAAAGCTGCCTGTAACTTTTGAGTTCTGCGCTGGCACCGTACCATACACAGTATATACCATCTGCGTCAAAGAAGGTGATTTAAAAAAATGCATATCAACCAAGTCACTGGGTAGTGGTCTTAAAGTCATTCACGGTCATGAAAATCTTTTTGAGGAGTGTTCCTGATGCTTTGTTGTTGGTTGGTAAGATGGCTTTTAACCCTTAACGCCTCCCCACGCCATAATGAGAAAATAAGGCTCATGTTTTCAAAGCGGTGATGCCCACGTGCTGGCTCCACAAGTTGTTACGGTGACAAGCAGCCCCGGTGCTGTTTTGGAGACCCGTCCTGCCACTCCTGGAAAGCCTCTGTGCTCTGCTACTCAACAGCCAGTGCTGGAGATGGGGTTCAGCCCTGGGAAGATGCTATAGACCCAGGGTTGGTTGTCCCCGAGGCGGTCTTGCAGAGCTGCTCCGTCCCCTCCCTTAGCACCGTGAAGATGGGCCCTGAGTGAGGAAGTGTGGAGAGGGCAGTGGTGGCCAGGTCAGTTGTCTGCAGAAAGAGGAGCAAGGAAAAGGAGGCACACGCATGGCGTACGTGAAGCAGCTCAAGAGGTGCTGGATGGTAAATCTGGGGTGTGTGAAGATGGAGGTGGGCATCTTCTGCACTGGAGAGTTTGTAGGGTCCCTTTCTAGCCTCCTTTCCCAAGATGTGGAGAGGGTGCTAAAAATGAAATGACAAGGAAACGTTCTAGGGCATTGCAGAAGGAAGCTTCTTGTTGAGAAATTACTCTGCTTGTGGACTGTGTGCTTGCAGCCTTACGAATGATGGATAGAAAGACTGTATCAGACATAATTATAAATAAATAGAGGAACCACTGCAGTGCTGTAGCATGCTCACTTTTTTTTTTAATTACTTACGCTTGATTGTTGCAATTGATTGCAATTGTGAGAGCTAATTTTAGTGCATAAATTTTATAATGGAAGTCGGCCAAGTGTTTGTGTAATGGTAGATAACAACTGCACAGAATTTGGTACAGGGTATGCTTGTCTTCCTTTCTCTACCAAATGTTGGCAACCGTTTTATGGGCCGATACATTTGTATACAGCCAGTTTTCTCCAAGAAGAAAATTCAACCAACCCCCACTGTAAAAACAGAAAAGCAATTTAGAGAACTGTGATGAGTTTTAAGAACAAGCTGAATTTAATGCTGATGATAAGGTGCTTGTTGCCTTAGTTTTAGGGCAAATAGCAAAACCAATTGACTTCGCTTTTAAACTTTGTATGATGGAACAGAGGGTAAATAATGTTGTTCCAACCTTAAGAAACAAATCCAATATGTTTAGCTGATGAAGTTAAAGACCACCATATGGGTATATAGATCTGGGTCCTTAGAAAATGTCATGGCAGTTTTCCTAGCAGCCTGGTCCAATTTTCATGAAGTTCAATGTCAGGACTTTCAGGGAGAGGAGATTTAGTTACCACAGGATAAAAATCAAAGATTTATTTCCAAGCGAAATCTTAACTCAGAAATAAATTTTCTTTCCACATCCACATTTTCATATATCCTGGATTAAAGATATAGCAAATTTGGGGCTGTTCTGTAGGGCTTTCCTCTTCTTCCGGGTGCCTTTGTCCAAAGAGGAAGAAGAAGCTTGAAGGGGTAAAGAGGATGTGAAGAGTGCAGGTGGGTTTGTGGTGCTTAAGGGACAATTTTTATGTAGATTTAAAATTGAAAAAAACCCCACAAAACCAGCTCATCTAATACATTAGTTTTGGTTCTCAAATTATTAGGTGAGCTCATTTGTAAGATAAGGTACCAAAACTAATTGGAACTCGTGATCTTTCTCCCACAGGTTTTTGGTGTCTCCTCTCACTTGTTTTTTTTATACTGTCATTCCAGCTGTGACTTGTCTTACATGCTTGTTTAAAAACAAGTTACATTTTCAAGCTCCCATTATACAAACATTTGTCTTGGTCATCTTTCCAGAGTTATTCACAGACGTACGTTTTGGCAAAGTCAGGACCAGGAATGATGACAGGTGGAGGATCCACCTTCTTGAAACATCAGCTTTCTCTTTTGTGTTGGTTTTGGGCATTTTTAGTTCAACTCTGTGCCATATGGGTTTTCCTTAAGGAGATAGCTTGTCCCTGCAAAAGCGTCTTTAAAAAGGATAGAACAGTTTAAATATGTTCAAGAGAATTAATTAAAATGCCTTTCAATTGAAAGGGATGAGAGGGTTGTGTTGTTTTTTTTTCAAAATAAAGCTCCAGCCTTGTGAAACATTTTGCATCAATTACAAAAGGAACTTCAGTGCATTTTTCTGAAACGAGGAATAAGCCAACTGCATCTGCTAGATGTGGGAGTGACATTTCAAAATCCCACTGACAGTTGTGTTATCAAACCAAACATCATCTCTCTCTTACTGGTGCTAACTGCAGAGCTCCCCGCTTTCTAGGGGCGAAATTGTCCCTTCAGAAAACGCCAGTGGAAGGCACGGACGCCTTCGGGCCTGAAACAGGACAGAGCTCACGATTCTCTACCATGGTAAAATTTGCTCTCTGCAGGAGAGCGAAGTTCAGAGCTCCTTGTCCTTAACTACATCTCAGCCGGTGCCAAGGGGGGTTCCTGAATTTAGTTTGCTAGGTCTGCTTGGTAGTGACACCTTCCGGCACCAAAGTGGCGGCTGCTGTGCCCGGTACTGCCGTGATGCTGGTGGACCTGGTAGCCGCAGTTGGTCCTTCTGCTCCTGCGGCTGCGTGCCGGGATGAGGTTGAGGGGCTCAGCCTCCAGCCCACCTGCCCGTATCCGGTTTGTACACTGCTAGTCGTGGCCAGCTCCGGTCTCTTCAGGAGAGCTAATGGCTGTAAAAAAATGCCTCATTTAAATAGCATATTTACGTAAGCCAGCGCTCCTCACCCTATTGAAGAAGACTGAAGAAAGGGAAAAGTATGAAATATTTTCTGAGCAGTGGGGACTTTTACTATTGGTTTATATTTACAATTTTTTTTCAGGTGATACAATAATAATGCATTGTACAATAGTGATGTTTCTTAGTCTTAAGCATAGTCGTAATTACCTACTTATTTACATCACAGTTTTCATTGGTAGATTACTAGGTGCATGGCAAAAGACGACCTTTGATGTCATTATCTGCTTTAATGGGAATGAATTGTGATTTTTTTTTTTTGAGAAGTGAAATGTCGTAGCAAAGGTCACACTTTGGCACTACAGCAGAGCTGGGAGAAGACCTCTGCTGCATGCTGTCAAGTGTGCAGTGCTGTTTCCAGTTCTAGTCTTTATTATTTTGTTTGCAAAAAGATGACAGAACCGTAGAATTGTGTAGGTTAGAAAAGCTCTCTGGTCCCACCTCCCTCTCAATAAGCATTTACAAGCATTTATGTGTGTGTGTGTGTATGTGTGTCATAAAGAAAGCAATAGCATCAACTGGAAGAAGGTGTCTTTGGAGAAATTGATGCAAAGAGTGAGTTTGAAGGAAGAGAAAGGCTGGGTGGGCACAGAAGAAACAATGTTGGCAGCGTAGCAAAGAGTGTAGTAAAAGCCAGAGCCACGCACTGAACCAGGAGGTCAAAGGAGCAGTAATGAAAAAGAAGCAGTAACATCAGAGAGGCGGATTTGAAGGCAAAGCTGGAAACGCAAGCAGCATTTGCTGCAGAAGTTGCCCTCTTTGATCACTTTGATACGTAGATTCAGAGAAACTTGAGGACTGAACAGTGTTGGTGAGCATCAGCACCTGGTGATGATCATCTGCACCTGCGGATCTTTGTCCGGGAATCCTTGGGAACCTCCTTTGAGAAGGGATCTGGCGCTGGTACCTGTGAAAGCAAGTTCATGTTGCCATGAGCACAGATGAGCTTGTTCAGCCAGGAGGCATTTCTGCAATGCTTGCTCTTGCTTCTGGAGAATCACTTGCAGAACAGAAACCAAAGACCCCGATCCAGTCTGGTCTTTGCATGTCAGCGATCACGACACATCACATATTTTCTCCCTGAGGCCTGCAGTGCTTCAGTTCAAGTCGCAGAGTATCTCTTCAGACGTTCGGCTTCTTTCGCCACGTCTTTGTTTGATGACCCTAGGTGAGCCCCTCCGGCGCCGCGTTACTTCCACGCTGGAAACGCGTGCTCAGTTCAGCACACGCGGCATGCCTGCGGTAACGCCGGAGCTGGCCGGAGGAGCTGCCGTTTCGATGTGGTAACCAGGCAGGAGTCCAGCGAAAGGGTTTTTAGCTGCGGCTGTCGCTGTCTTGTTGCCCAACGCCTGTGCTGCGATCCTGCCCGGAGGCCCCCTCGGAGTCAGGGCCGTGCAGGCACAGGGCTGCTGGAGGAATGATGTCGGGAAGGGTGATGGCTGGTGGGAGCCATGAGGCAGGCTGCGTGGGGCGAGCTGGGAGGCAGGTGAAACAGTTGGCCAAGAGCTGGCACCTTGGGGAGGTGTAGGGGAGGGCACGAGGAAAGCGGACATAGCGGTGGTGTGTCGCCAGCAGCCAGGCGAGGGGAGGAGAGCTGTATCTGCACTCATGGGTGTCTGGATTCAGGTGTAAGGTGTGTTTTAAATAAAAGCCACTCAACACATATGCAATGGCATTTTTTTTTTTCCATCCTGAGGGTTTTATATATTCCTAAACTTTATGGTGTTCAAATACCACAGTTAATAGCCCCGGGTGACTGGGGGGAGCAGAGGTGGGTGGGGAGAGGGCATGGGGGTCAGTGCTGCTTGGAGGAGAAGACAAAGGCTGGGTTTGTGGGCTGGTGGGAATGAGCCAGCAAAGAAAGAGGAGAGAGGGAGAAATGGGTGCCGGAAGCAGTGGGTCAGGGGGTGAGGGGCTGCAAAAGGCACACCTTGGGGTCAGCTGCAGGGGCGGAGTGAAACAGCAGGGTTAAAGGAGTTCACGATGCCGCAGGGGTGGAGAGAAGATACAGCTCAGCAGCATAGGCTGAGATTATTCCTAGGCACCTTGTAGCTTTTTTTTCTTTTTTTTTTCTTTTTTTGCATTAGATTTTTGGTAGGCCAATGTTGTTAGTGGAACTCAGGCTTAGAAAAGGCTCATTGTGGGGTGAGATGCTGTGCTCGCAGGACAAGATCGGGTGTTCCTCACGGGTGCTGAAGCCAAACCAGCAATCCTTGGGAGGAACACAGAAGAAACTGTTCTAAGCAGCATTGGTGGTGTTGAGAGATCATGGCTCAGGTTGACTGCAGCCTGCCCCATCTTTCTTGGGCTTACTTCTCAGGGAAAAAAAAAAAAATTACTTTCTTGAGCATTTGAGTGTTTTTTGTTGTGGGTTTTTTTTTCCTTTTTTTTTTTTTTTTAAATGTTCCAAGACTGAGTTACGTTTGAAGGGAGGTATGTTATCCCACCTCTTCCTTTGCTGGGCCCCCGTGTTCCTACTGCCTTGCTTGTGTCAGTACCAGCCCTCCCAGGCCATGTGGCTGAAAAATCATAGAATCATAGAATCATTTGTGTTGGAAGGCCATCTAGTTCAACCTCCCTCCAATGAACGGGGACATCTTCAACTAGATCAGGTTGCTCAGAGCCCCATCCAACCTGACCTTGAATGTTTCCAGGGATGACCTGGTTTCATCAGATTTGTTTTTGGGCAGCTTGATTTGACTGGCATGTAGGTGCAGCCATGCTCGGGTGGCATGAAGGAGCCAGTGGAAACGTGCAGCCCTGGGTTGTACTGTCCCTTTCGTGGTCTTGGTTTGAACTAATAGTGAAAGAGTACTCTGAGTGACATCTTCTACTCTTGGATTTTAGTATTACTGTCAATATTTGGAGGGGTGATCAGCACAGAAAAAAAAACCCCTTACAGATCCCATTTGTCTTAATCCTTCCTTTCCTCTCAGTTTACGTGCCAGTTAGTGCTCCTCCAGTGGAGCTGCTGCAAGATGAGTCAAAAGCATCTGTAAGTGCCACTATTACATTAATACTTGTAAATAAAGGGCATGTTTCTCGAGAGCGCTGCCTGCTCTGTGTGCTGTCCCTGGGCTGCAGCGTCAGATCTGCTGAAAACTGCGTATTTAGAAAGCCGGGCTGATGTTCTCACGGAGATAGAGCTGTCTCGCTGGCAAATGCTGCATAGCCAGGGTTTAGACTTGCTAATAGTGACTAAACTATGAGTTGTCAAGAATGTGTTGGAAGCGTGATACAAGGAAAAAATGCGATGAGGTAAGAGGCAGGTCTTGGGCAAGAGCATGGAAGGGGGTACCGTGGTGAAAGACAGAGGATATCCCTGGCAGGTGAATGGCAAAACAGCAGTAAAACAGGATTTTGGTATTAGAGGTAGGAGATGATGATTCAAGAAATGTATATGTATATCATGGAGGATAGGCCTGTAGGCATAGTGCTCTTGGAATAAGTGAAACAGAAGTGGTTTAGCTCTAAATTTTTTTTATGCAAGAGGTGGGTGTGTTGCTGAGACGTGGAGACAGCTCGATGGTTGCTCAGTCTGCTGACAAAAGCAGTGAGTTGGCATGGATGGTGTTGGGCACGGGAAGGGCCATGGGCAGCTGGCAGCGCCCGTGAGGTAAGAACGTACGTGCAGGTTGGGGGATGATAGCCAGAAGAGAGCAGGACGGGGTGCTTTCCCTCTGCCAGCAGCGTGGCATGTTGGTGTGGTTTTACCCAACACCCCAGCCCCAAGTTTTAGGGCAAGTCACTGACATATAGCAGATGGCTTTTTCCATCTGTGCATGTGTCCGTGTTTCTTGTTTTCCCCTGATTTTGTTCTTTTGCCCTCTCTGCTCTCGGGAGCTACCCTTCTGACTGCTCTGCTCTAGACAGGCTCTTTGCCCTTTAACTTGTGAGACTTGTACTGCCGTCACTGCTGAAGTGACCCCGATCCTTATGAGCGTGACACAAGCTCCCTCTGCCCCGCGCTCCTCGGGAGGGGATTGAGCGGACCCCATCATTGCACAAGTTGTCTTCTTGATAGCATCGCTTAGAGACGGGATGCAAGGGAGATAACGTAACTGGCTCTTTCCACAGCACTTCAGAGGGGTGGCTATTAAAAGCCGAGCTGGGAAGCTTGACAGGGTGGTGCAAGCTACGTGACGGTTGCTTTTTTTCCTCAGATTCGCAGCAAGATAGGAGAAGCATTTGGACGTGACCTGTCTATAGCCTGAGATAATTTCTGCACTGCTAAACACGGAAAGAGATAAAGCAATGGAGAGCTAAGAGCTAAATCTCTTCTGTACAAATGCTAGGAGCATATGTAATAGGATTGTTGAATTTGAGTTACATGTTTTTAAGGGTAAGTACTGTATGGTGATACCGTACCGTTGCAGCCATTCTTAAATCAGAAAAGAGGACTGGAGATTTACAGTAGTCATTGGGGATGCTTGGGTTTCACTACGAGCTTTCTAGAATAGCGAAAGACAAGGAAAGGCCTTTGCAGATAAGACAAAATAAATCCCTAAGGAGGCTGGAGCTCCGATTGAGGAGTCCTGGGGTAGAAAACAGGAGTGCTCTGCCCTCAGTGTAGTCAGGTATTCACTGATTTTTCTTACACAAAATACAAAGGTAAGGAAACTGTTTGTAGGTCTTCTAGCCCAACTTTGGAGAAAAATATAATTATTTTTAAAAACATTTTCATTTGTTTTTCTGTGGATCTTTCAAAAGGCACATTAAAAACTCTGTGCATCCCAACTTCTATGTTAAATACATATTATTGAAGCTACAGATTTAGGCAAGCTAAACTTCTGACCGAGATGTCAGAACTGAGGTTGTCTGCCTAATCTTCACTTGCCCTCTTACACATGTTAAGCCACCTGGACACCCACAAGTCTATGGGGCCGGATGGGATCCACCCAAGAGTACTGAGAGAGCTGGCGGAGGAGCT
>NW_010555024.1:0-342 GCF_000687285.1 Phaethon lepturus | reverse complement strand
ATCATTTATCAGCAGTCCTGGTTAACAGGGGAGGTCCCAGAAGACTGGAGGCTTGCCAGTGTGACACCCATCTACAAGAAGGGCTGGAAGGAGGATCCTGGGAACTACAGGCCTGTCAGCCTGACCTCAGTACTGGGGAAGATCATGGAGCAGTTCGTCTTGAGAGTGCTCACAGGGCATGTCCAGGACAACCAAGGGATCAGGCCCATTCAGCATGGGTTCATGAAAGGCAGGTCCTGCTTGACCAACCTGATTTCCTTCTATGACCAGGTGACTCGCCTAGTGGATGAGGGAAAGACTGGATGTTGTTTACCTGGACTTTAGTACAGCTTTTGACAGCAT
>NW_010555023.1:0-7799 GCF_000687285.1 Phaethon lepturus | reverse complement strand
GAGAGCAGCCCTGCCAAGAAGAACTTGGGGGCCTGGTGGATAAAAAGCTGGGCAGCAGCTGGCAATGTGCACTTGCAGCCCAGAAGGCCAACAACATCCTGGGCTGCATCCAAAGCAGTGTGACCAGCAGGTCGAGGGAGACGATTCTGCCCCTCTACTCCACTCCGGTGAGACACCAACTGCAGTACTGCATCCAGCTCTGGAGCCCCCAACATAAGAAGGACATGGACCTATTGGAACAAGTCCAGAGGAGCACCATGAAGATGATCAGAAGGCTGGAGCACCTATCCTATGAAGACAGGCTGAGGGAGTTGGGGTTGTTCAGCCTGGAGAAAAGAAGGCTCTGGGGAGACCTTAAAGCAGCCTTCCAGTACCTGAAGGGGGCCTACAAGAAAGCTGGAGAGGGACTTTTTTCAAGGGCATGTAGTGATAGGACATGGGGTAATGGCTTTAAACTGAATGAGGGTAAATTTAGATGAGCAATAAGTAAGAAATTCTTCACTGTGAGGGTGGTGAGGCCCTGGAACAGATTGCTCAGAGAAGCTGTGGATACCCCATCCCTAGAAGTGTTCAAGGCCAGGTTGGACGAGGCTTTGAGCAACCTGGTCTAGGAGGGCTTGGAACTAGATGATCTTTAATGTCCCTTCCAACACAAACCATTCTATGATTCTACCATTCTATCATTCTATGATAACTGAAACTTACCATATAAAACAAGGATGGATTTAGGAGTGGGAATACAGTGATTTGTATAGTACAAAAGATCTCTAAGTTGCATCTTAACGTAAGGTTGGCACACTCTATTCACTGAAGCTAGACTTATTTATATATTTTATACTTCTTCTTCAAAGTATCTTTGTACCTTTGTACTCACAAATACTTAGATCAACTGAGCTAAAATTGAAGAGATTTATGTTTGTTATAAAAGCTAATAGAAAAATCTACCTTCTGAGTTGAATTATTTCATTTTAAAGTTTAAATCCACAAATCTGTAAACTTTACCAGTATTTTCTTATGAAATTAACATCCTAGATAACAGGAAGAGCTGGCTCTTTTTCCATTTCATTTTTCTATTGATAATCTTAAATTCTAGCACAACAGTTACAATTTACAGAGTCATAAATGCAATCAAACCGGTAGGTAGATAGAGTTAAAAGGAGCAATGTATTTAGGAAATAGGTTGTCAGTAGGGAGGGGAAAGAAATTCCAGCAGCAACAAGCAAATCTCTGCGCTTTGACAGGGAAACAACCTGTTGCGTGGACTACTTTACTGGATTTTCAAGAGTATCCGAGTGCCTAATTCATAGTGAAAGCGTTCATTCTTTTGAGTTTACCTGTGGGTCTTTATGTGTTAAGAATATGACCCAAGATTAGTCTCTGGACAGGAAAAGAAACAGACTGTACAGCAATTAATGATGGTCAGTGGATGAGCAGTTGCTCTGTAAAGAGCCAGTAATGCGAGGGGGATCTCCGGAGTACCTGAAGCACACAGCATGGGTGGGTGGGAGAGATAAACAATGCAATGGAGATTTCTGCAGTAATCTAAGGGGTGAGCTGAAAGCCTGTAAGCTGCTGTACCATGTCTACAGCATCTTTCCTTCAACCACCTTCCTAACTGACAATTATACAGCAAAACAAATTGCATGGACTAAAAGATGACAGTCCTCTCACATTGAAAGAGAAGATGTGCCCCTATAAAACATAATTAACTGATACCACTGTCATGTCTCAAATAAATCAAAAATAGGATTAAAAACAACTTTATGGCCTTGAATTAACCAGTACCCAATAACTAACACTGCTGCCAAGTCAGGCACCCTATCATAAGAGTAAGGACTAAGCAGCTGCTTCATATTAGCAGCTTGCTAATATTAATCGCATTGGTTTATACTAAGATTATAACAGGGACTTTTAATCTAAAAAGGCACCATTGTAGGAACACAGAAGTCACCACAGAAACCTTAGTGCCTACCAACATCTGAAAAAAGCATTTCTTTGTAAAAATAAAGAAGTCCTCTGTTGATTTCCAACCTATTTCTACCTCTGACTAGATAAATTTTTGCCTATTCCTTGGTATTTGTCTTATTACTCAATCCTTATAGAGTTAATTCTTGCTATACACTATACTGCTGACAGTATAGCTCATTAGCTTTCTCCTCTTTAGCCCACGCTTGCCAAGATGTCAAGTGTAAACTACTAATCCATAACCTCCATACAAATTGTGTCGCCTCTTTGTTTGCATTTTTCTCTATATCAACCAAAATCTTTCTTATGATTCCTAACTCTAAAAAGAGACCTGGGAGATCAGAGTAGCCTCCCTATTATTGCTCATATATATCATCTCCATATATGACACCTTATAATTACTGTTTTGCAAAGCCACAGTTATCATTAGTCTCCTGTCCACCATCCCCTATACTGGCACTGTCTTAGAGCAATGAATCAGAGGTGGATTCTTAGTTGATAATGCCATGCTCACTCACTTCTTTATCTTCCAATTCCTCCTACCATTTATCATTGCAGTCTGCTAAACATAGTTTTTCTCCATGTAACTCCAGCATTATTTGAATTATGTTGAAATAATTCAAAATCTGTTAAAAATCCAACCCAACATTACTGTTTCTGCAATGGTGTCCTAGGCTTTCTCTTCATTACCCTTGCCTTATTAACCCTTGCCCTACCCTCATACAACCTCCCAGGGTTTTTTACCCCAGCAAAACAACTTTACCCCAGCAAAAAACATGATCACCTCTCCAAGTCATGTCAAACCATAAAGGTGCTTTTTTATCTGCTATTCCATCCATTCTTCCACAACTCTGGAGGAATACTAACCTTATTCTTTTCCATCCTAGTTTTATTACTAATCTCAGTGCCCCATACATGCAAACAACAAGCAGCATCTCAGCCTCACTTACAAATACTCTTCAACTCTTAGTAGCAGAACTACTTATCCAAGCTCAGTGGGGGACTGACTGGTTGAATACTGACTTATCATTGTCAGCCAACGGACCTTGTTATTATACTTGACCTTATTTCCTTTTTTTGCCCTGGGATCCTAGAAAATAAAAAATTAAACACTAATCCAAAAGCATTCTAGTAGATTATACAATAACATTGGTAAATGCAAACCAAAAAGTTAAGACTCATTATCTTCTTCTCACTGTCTTCTTCAGAAGAAGAAGATTTAAAACTTTCCCTCCAGCCTCCAGAGCTGAATTTCCTTTACTAAAGTACCTTTTTTAGTAGAAAACTGCAAAGACCTTATTTCAGTAAAACAACACTAAAAAGGTGGGTTTGCTGGTTTTTTTACTTCTTTTATTACCTCAAACTCCCCCGGCTTAATCCTCAAAGATGTGTCCAAGAGGTTTTTTTCCTGTGTGTAATTATATATTCAGCTATTCTATCATCCTCCTTTTCTAAAAATCTTCAACCTACTTCTGACATACAACAACACATCTCCTTATATAACCGTAAACCTTCCACAATTAGCATTCCAACTCATACTTTCTTTAAAGCTATGGTACCCCTCTAGTTCCATTACCCATAGCCTAACTCGGAAAAAACCCACTAGAAAACATAAAGAGTTTTCAAAAACACCTTCAACAACTTTGTATTTCATCATGACCAAAATACTAGCAAAAGCATTATTGCTACCTAAACCTTAACCCAAAGAAACCTCAAAACATATAATCCCCTGTGTAGTCTCCCAACACTCTTAAATCTACCATCTGCTGTAACCCACTGTAAACTACAGTGACACAAATCCAAACAGGCTTTCCATGTGCCTGCTTTCTACCTCTTCATTAGTTTAATCATGAAAAGCACCACAATCTGCCACAATTCATCCATCCCAATTATTTACTTTATTACACAGCTACCTCTTTCTCGTGAGTTCCACAAGGACAGACCCTGAGCAGTTGCTGAGTCCTAATACAACGAACAGGCCAGAAATAAACCCTAGCTAGCCATCCAGAACATTGTACGACACAATGATTAAGGTAATTCTATACCCTAAAAATCCGGTTGAAAGCTGACAAACCACTGAAATGTGTAGTGTTAAACCCCACCTCAGTTACCCACATATGACTACCAGCTGTTTCTCTGATCAACAGTAACACAGCAAAGCCACCTATATAGACTAAATATTTCAGGAAAAGTCTCGGCAGCTAATTGAACAGAATAAAGACACCCCAATAACATAACCTCCAATAAATCAAGAGTAAAGCCCCAAATTTATTAACAACCCACATCCAAAAACAGTACCAAAGCAATGGTAAGAAGGAAATGCTTTTACCCAGCAAATGGGGCAATATATGTATTAGTTTTCACTTGCATGCACTAAGGCTGATAGTGTGAATGCAATGGTAGGTTTTCAACCACAGAAACCTAAAGGAACTAATCCCTTAAAAAAAAATTTCGCATCTCCTTCCTTCACCCTCCAGCTCCCTTTAACATCTGCATAAATGCTAATTATAAAGAACTATCTGTCATCTGGCCAAATAGCTCATCCTTTGTCTCTAGCTGTGTGTCCCTCTGTATTCACACAACATCTCTACCATGGCTCCTATCTGTCCAAAGAAACATAAAATGTCACAGTAGTTTCATGTTTATAACCATTTGTCATAAGTTATCACCTCCAATGAAGCTAAACTTTTCTGAAGTTAAACATTTCCCCAAAAATCTTCACAATTCCCTCTCTACTCTCCATACCAACTTGGGCCAGAGATAAAATATCACCCTCACATCCTACTTAGTTTTCACTTCTTCCTCACATTTATCACTGCCAAAGTGGCCTGGTCTGGGCCCTTTTTGTAACTTTCTCTGTACAATAAGACAAGTATTGCTACTCATGGTTGGATAATTAATTCTGAGTTTTCACCTACAGCCTGGATGCAGAGATCTCTGAGCAAGAAATCTGTCTCCAAAGTGAATGCAGCTAATCTCTTAATACAATAGCCTTATTTCTGAAAATAAGTGCATATTTAAGTGCAATTATTATGAATTAAACTTAATTGAAAATGGATTCTTGAATAATTTTAAACAGCATCTGCTTTGGGAGGGATTTGTTGGTGATGTATGTAATTTCCTTTGAAATTAAACTTCACTGAAACCTTATGCATCTAAACCGTGTTAGAACATTTTGTAAAATGGCAGTTCTTTCTTTAGTACTGAAGGTTTCTTCTTTAAGGGTTAGAAAATAAGGTATTACCACAAAGAATAGAAATCTATATTAGAAACCGTCATTTGTATATCAATCTCCTTTGTTATAGATATCTCCTATGTTAGGTTTATCACCTCCCGTATTTAAGTAACCTCATAATTTGCCAGTAACTGCATGACCATTACGATAATGGCTTGGCAATATATATACATATGTATAAAGATTGTTTGCAAGAGAATTTTAAGAACAGTGAAAAGATGAATTTTGAGTACTGACAGGGACCCCATAGTCTGAAAAAAGAAACAACTAATGGACAGTTAAATAGGTATCTGTAAAATCACAGAACTTATGATTGTTCTCTGTTACTTACTGTTCAAAGGGGGGGAAATGAAATTATCAGGCAGTAGGTTTTAAGTTAACAATAGAAAATACTGTTTCTCATCACATTTATTTAAAATCTGGAACGTCTTGACACAGCATCCTGCGAAAGGCAAAAGCATAAAGGAGTTCTGAAGAGCTTAGACAAATTCATGGAAAACAGGTAAAGGTCTACTAAATATGGTGGTCCAGCTGTCTGCTGAGAAAATCCTCAATTAGAAATATTTCTCAGTAACTTCCTGCTACTTACACTACTCCTCAGTCATCCTCTGCTGTGCCGGTGCTCGACTTACAATAGTACTTAGACTTGTTGTCTGACCCAGGATGGCACTTGAGATATTAATATTTGTGAGTGTAACATCAAGATAAATTAGCTGTTTTTCCATTACAAACATATGAAAATTGGTTATTCTTTGTAGAAGTCAAGGACAGAGGACATCATCAGAGACCTCAAACACATCACAGACTAATAACATTTTGTTGTACTTACTGTTTATTAAATCGATTGTTTTCTCTTTTTTTAAAAAAAAAGAAGACATTTTTGCATCACAAGCTGGGTTTAATGTTGCCTCTATAAATGAACAATTTAGAATAAAGTACATTTTAGAGCCACTGTAACTTTCTCTGAATCAAGCATTATAACCATAAACTATTCAGACTAAAGGGTAACCTCACAATTCAGTCTTGTTAGACAAGGGAAACTATACAAGACAGTAAAAAGGAAAACAAAGAAAAAAGCCAACTGTGCTCACAGCATCGAATTGAAGGGTTGAAGAAAAAATTAATCACTTAAAAAAAAACCATATATTTAAAGATCAGTTCTATGTTCTCTGAGAGCATAAACTCCCAGTGCTTTCACCAGAATGCTATTGCCCTCGTGTGATGATGCTATAAGGTCTATAAACCCCAGCACTAATTTACTTGCATTACTTTAGAATTACTAAATCCTGGCAAAGAGGATTTTTTCATTTTTAAACTTATTTGTAAGGCCCTGCCACTTAAACACAATCCTTCAGTTCCCGTTTTGTGTGGGGGTGTTAGGCAGCTGAACGCAGATGGATTGTAAGCATCTAAAGCCATTTGTTTAGCAAACCAAATGTTTGCTTTATTATTTTCAAGTAATCAAAGAGCACCTGCTTATTTCTTCTTCTAAGCTAGTCAGACAGAAACCAGTAGTACAGCTATAACACTGTCATCCTGATATTTATAATCCAGGCTGTGCTGGGTGGATTTTATGCACAGCATTGCCGATTTGGGCAGGGGAAGCTGATAACAAAATAGGAATTTGAAAAGCAGTTTCATCACAGAACCATTAAGGTTGGAAAAGTTCTTTAAGATCAAGTCCAACCATCAACCCAACACCACCATGCCCACTAAACCATGACCTGAAGGGCCACGTCACATGTTTTTTGAACACATCCAGTGATGGTGACTCCACCACCTCCCTTGGCAGCCTGTTCCAATGCTTGACCACTCTCTCAGTAGAGAAATATTTCCTAGTAACTAGGCTAAAAGTTCATGTGAAGATGAGCAGCCCAGCCCTCCCCGGGACGCCAGGTCGCACGTGCACCATGCACAGAGCCGCTCACTTGGATCCATGCAGCAGCATGCGCAAAGCCTGGGACAAGTCTCCTTAGGGCAACTCAAGGACAAAAAAACAAAGCTACAATATCGCTCCTTTTGAAGGACTGACTTAAAAGAGTCACAAACCCATTTTACACAATCCATCGGGTACCTGGTGAGTGAAGGTTCAGGGCCATTTCATACAACAATTTGCTAGTTCACTACAGCTATTTGTTATTCCAGCTGGTCTCCCAAATGGATTTTTTTTTTTTCCGGCTTGAATAGATGGCTACACCATTTGTTAACCATCAGAATAAGAAAAAAGAATATCAGATGCCAACTCCAGTGTTCATTACCGTGTTTTTTTATGCCACTACCTACTTGGACCAAGTAGGTGCCCACCACAGCTAGTGGGAATCTTGTCTTCAATTTAGAGGATCCCTGGGATTTCTGTACTCAGAAAGACATAGCCAGTGAGTTGATGGCATTACAGGCTGGTACGACTGTAGATCTCTTATAATTTATGCCTAAACCTGCTGTATTTGAAAAGTAGCCACTGATATAACTTGAGAATTTAGCATGCAGGTAAGATTTACAAATAGATTTAAACCTTGCGGTGAGAAATTTTAAGTGTTTTGGATGAAAATTATATCCAAAACTATGTAGCATTGTACTGGGTTTGTGTGGCCAGGTTTTG
>NW_010555022.1:0-14034 GCF_000687285.1 Phaethon lepturus | reverse complement strand
GGCCCAGCCGCCGCGGGAAACAGGTTGCTGGAGTAAGTGGGCCGCTGGGTGCCCCTCTGTGACACTCCCTGGGAAGGCTTCCGTCTCCCCCTTCTCTGATCCGGTGAGAGCAAAGAGTGTGGGAGATTCTTGTTCATCCCACGGGTTCTCCTGTGAAATTAAAAGGCTGGAGACCTTCGTTCTTTCCCTTTCTCCACAGTTTTAAAAAGACAGGAAACAATAGCGCTTGTAGTGAAAGGCAAAGCATCACAAGTTTTTCTTCAGGTGAAGAACCAAGTTTCTTTTCTGGTGGTGAACTGGTGGCACTTCTATTATAAGCTCACGTTTCATTTGCAACTGTAAACATACAGTATTTCTCCCACGTTCTATCTTCAGTCTCTATTTCAACTAGTCTAGGTGAATACTACCTTTCCTCTGTAATAAGCAGTTTACTCATATGCTAAATAAATAGATAAAGTGACTTAATTTGTTTAACATGACAGATGAGGGGATGTTAGGAAGCTTATAGCTACTTGGACTAGGTCATGAAGGACATGGGATATTCCACATGCGGGATGTAGTTTCAGTTGTCTGTTTATGTCCCTTCTAAACTCTGAGGCTAGCATGGTGCATTCCAGCGGGGGGCAGAAAATGGAAGGGACTCTTCTCAACCTTGAGTTATTCAAGCCAGTTTTCAAGAAGATTTAAGGTAATGGAATACAAGTAGGCTTTTAGGATAAAACTTGGATCTCTGGACCAGTCATCTGCTGCAGAAAGTAACTTTGGGGAATATAGCTAAATAATAAATCGATTAGTTCTACTTTATAATTTGTTCTACGCTGTAACCTTGATGTAAAAATTAAGTGCTAGATATTATAATTGCATTAACTTCTATGGAAACTGATGTTTTTAAATAGCTTTAGCACTTTTCACAGCATTGAGAAATTATACAGGAGAGCACAAGGATGAGAGTCATCCATTCAGTGGTATAGTTTTAGGAATCTGTTGTAAACCAAGGATTCTGAACTGATGAAATGATGAGCGTTTTCATCCTGAAAGTCCTGACAGTCCTGAAAGTGCATGTCATGGCAAAGTATGTTGTCCATTAATCTGTCATTTCTTTTGATAAGGTTTTAATGCTGTAGTCTAATTAGACTGTACTAGAGGAGTTAGCTCAGAAATTCAGTGGCTCCAGCTAAGTACGTGTGAACTAAGGAAAGTACATATTTAAAATAAGGCAAGTACTTTCTGTACTTAGATTTGAGTGTAGTTGCTGCTGTCTGCTTAGTGTGAATTGAGAAGGAGGTACTGCTCAGATGTCAGACCCCTGCCTCTAATGTGGTAGAGGGAGGAGCATGAGCATGTTCATGTAAGAAGCAACTCTCTTTTGTCTGAAAACTGAAAGAAATCAAGTAGGACAGTTTTATGAACTCTGGTCTTTACATAAAACATTCTGGAAGACTATACATGCAACTCCTATGAGAAACATGATGTTCTTAATTTTAAGTAAGAATAGCTTTGCTTTATTTTTCTGCTTGTAATAGTGTTTGTAGTCTTGTAACTGTCAGCTTTAAAAGTTGGGCTGAATTTTGCCAAATAGATTATCAGTGTGTGTTTGGCTTTAAAGTTGTCTCATTTTCAGGAGCTAAGCTGAACCAGAACAGTCGAGCTAAATCAACGGTATCTGAAATTCTGGACACACATAAGGAACTCAGTTCTGCAGTTGTAATGCATGTACCCAGTCTGCAGAAAGCTGAAGTGAAAATTGTGTTTCCAGCTGCTGACTGTAGTTACCTGAATCCCTAGTTGGTGCTGTTAAGTGCTAACTGCTGCAGAGAACATTAGCAATGGAGTAAGGACACTTGGCAAGCTCTAGTTCACCTCAACCATCACTTAGGGCCTAAAGCTTAGTATCTCTTCTCTGAAGTTCACAGTCTTAATTATCATGAATGTTGTAGATACAGGAGGTAATTTCTACTGGATTTTTTTCTTTTTTGTTGTTTTGGTTTTTGAAGGAAAATCAGCATTTAAGAAAGGTGAAAACTAGTTGTGATTAAAAAGGAACAGTAAGAGATATCCCTTTTGACTCTAACAGAAATACAGGACGGGTTAAGACATGTTGTTATCTTAATAAAACGTTTTGTTTCATTAATAAGAAAATTCATTGTAGGCAATTTACTCTTTTTTTTTCAAAGTATATGTACTGTTCATGCCTTAAATGTCAATGTCACAAAATGCAATTTTGATGTACGTTTTCTGTGTACAGTATCACATCATGGACTAGAAATGGAGAGATACATGTAAATACTGTGTTGATACCATGAAGTGGTACTGCAGGTTTATCTGAATTTTTCCTGTTAGTATTTAATTGCATGTAACAAAAATCTTCCCAAGTCAGTGACTTGGGGTTGTTTTATACCATGCTATAGCATGTTTAGCTGCTAACTGTACTAGGTAAAAAAGAAGATAAAACCCAGCATTAACGCCTCATTAATACCCTTAGGTTTTATGCTACACTTCATGTATGTATATATATTCCAGTCCTAATCCAGACAACATACTATGTTTCTGTAATGCCCAGGACAACTTTTTAAAATAAATGCCTGTTTGGGTTAATCCATAAAATGGTGATTCTTTGTGTTATCACAGGAATAATGAGAGATTTGGTTACTAATTCCACAGTACTTTAATCAGATAAAGTGCTAGATAATTACAGTTAACCAAATGGTGCACTTCTGATTTTGACTTCTCTTTGTAGAAGCTGAATACGGAAGCTGAGGTTGGCTGTGTTTTCACTGGGGAAGTAAAATATTATTTGAATGGTGAAGACTGTACTTATTTGTCCTTTTGTGCCTGGAAATACATTTAAAACAATTACTGTGGATATATTCCTACAGGAAAATTGATTTAAAAAGAGCAACAAATTAATCTACAGACAGTTGTTGTTGACCATTTCCTTTTTTGTTTGCCTTATCTAGAAACAGGCATGTATCTTTTCTTGTAACAATTGATGACTTTGCTGAGACATGAATGAAAACAAGGATTGTGTAGTGATAACTTCTGCTGCTTAAAGAGTTAGTCATCAGCTCCTTTAAAATGAAACAGCAGTTCTTTGAACTTTGGTTTGTGTGTCATGAAGCCTTTAAGTTAATAGTTTAAAGTTCTTTCCTACAGTTCTTGCACATAATACTAAAAGGAGCAAAAATTCATGTAGCCTTTGCTGAAAGACCGCAGTGGCTTTTCAGTATTTGTGTTTTTGAACGCTGTCAAGGAGGAGTATTTAGAATGCCACACTTGAAAAGTTACTTTCAAATACGTGTTCAGATGAGATATGTCAAAGGAAAACTATAGATGAAGGAAAATTGTGTGTTAAATTTTGCTAATGCACAAACTGTCAAAAGGTTGAAAAGGTTTTAACTGGAGTAGGAGTATTTTGAAACAGTTCAGTGCTAAATTAGAGGAGGGAAAGCTTGAAAATATATTCCTTTACATAAAAATTGCTAGAGCCAGTGTCTAGCTTAGAAATGTAGGGGTATTAGTATATTAAAAGGCTTATTTTTGTTGTTTCTGTTTACTCTGTATTACAGATCTTTTGTGGGGGAAGGTTCTATGTCTTCTATATTTTGCAAGGGGATGACAACTGAAATACGAGTCTTCTAAGTTCTGTTTTCTAGATCTTAGTACATGTTGCTTTATGCTGAAATGCGATGTAGGTACTAGCTTGAAGTGAGGTTTAAAAGTTAGTTTGTCCTATGATTTTTCTACAAGTCAATTAGCATTATTTCTAAAATATGTGGTTAGTTGCTTTTAACACATCTGTGTTAAGAAAGAAGAAATAATAGAAGATGTAGCACTGAACAAGCTGTAGGACATCCAGGGTATGGTTCTGCAGTAGCTAAAGACAGATTCTGTTCAGGCTGCCAGTGATAACTTGCAGTGTTGCTTTCACCGATGTGACTGTGAAATAGGCCAGTTTTAGTCCTGGGTTTGGTTGGTGAGGTATAAGTAACTATAACCTGGTTCACTTCCCAGAGTAGCTTGCTGCATGGTAACATTAAGAGCCAGTGCTGCTGCAGGAGATGTCATCCTTGGGCTTTGTGGGTGCACTTGGGATCAGTGTTAAGTGCAGGCTTACAGATAAGAAAGAATGGTCTTGCTTTCTGGTTTTTGGTGTATTCCTGGTGTGCCAGTGTCAGCACTCATGTAGTCGTGCAAGACTGATCTTGCTGAAGGTAATATACCTTAAAGAGAAAGAAATCTAATGATTTTAAAAAAGCCATTGCTTTTGGTGGCAGCTTGCTTTTGTTCTTGTAGAAATGGTGGAATTGCACTGTGACATACTGTGTGTGTGGATTGCTCTTTGTGCTATAGGTGAACCATTTTCTTTAGTCGTTTGTAATGGTATCTGGAAGTTCTTAAGAAATATTGTAACTGAGCAGTTCTTAAGAGTGCTATTAAAATATTTAAGAACCTTTAAAACATGTAAAGTTACTACTTTCTCTTTGAAAGATAATGACTATAACTCAGTATATCCGCTTAGAACCAAGACCTTCATCCTATCCTCAGATCTGTGAAAATGGACTTTGACTTTTTTTTTTTTTTGTAAAACCTCACTACGTCCTGTCATTTTTTTTTGACCCAGGTACAGGACTCAGAACTTGCTACAGTCATATGGTCAGATTCTTGAATCTTCTTAAATTACCTAATGTTGTTTCACAAATCATGTTTCGTGCATTTGTGTGTTGACACATGTATAAGCCCACTTTAAGATGTACAAGACAAACTTCTGTTTAACTAAAGCTAGTTTTTAAATTTACATAAACTTGTTCACTTTTGCCTATATATGAGCCTTAAGTCTTGTTCCTTTCCTCTTCCTTATGTGCATGTGCAGTTGTCATCTTGTAAAAGCTGTGAAAATGCTCTGCTCAACTAATCTTTTGATTTCTGAATGACTGTTCATTTCGAAACAATATATATGCACATAAATATGTTTTTCTAATATGTGTATATATATATTACCATTACAGTCACAAAATCACTTTCAGTCACAGGAGTTTTTTCACCTTTGTGCATGAAGGTGTCAATGCAGTTGAGAGTTAATTTGTTGTAGGGTTCTTCTCTACATGGCTGATATCTGTGTGATTACGCAAGTATATTAAGGATGTAATTTGAAGACTGGTTGCACAGGTGTGACTGGGGAATAATTTGGCTGGCAGATGTTGATGGTGTACTATAAAGTTTTAGTCTGGCTTTGTGCTAGGTCAAGTATAATCGTTAGAAAGGACATTTTACAAATAAAAACTATGCATTCCATAGTACAAGTTGACAGTCGTTTTTCTAAAACAGCACCTGTAAAGCAGTAATTTTAAGAGCACTTTTATGCATATTAAAACCAGCTGCCCTAAACAGCCCTGTTTTAAAATCAGGTGTTCCATTTAAGGAAAAGTTGTTGTTCCTTGTGCAATCATAATTCTTCTATGGTTGTACAGGTGCTCATCTACTAAAGGAGTTGAGTGTGGGGAAAAAAGATTATTTCATGAAGGCTGTTTCTTAATATGCATGAGAGGAAGCAGAATTAGGGTTGACTCTGAAACTTTAAATTTATTATTTCCTAATTTTGAATGCTTGATCTTCCAACCTAGTACATTCTTGTAACAGTCCTGTAAAAGAAAAAGGCTAAAAAGTACTGAAGTGTACAGTTAGGCTCTAGATAGTGAGTCATTGTTAGGATTTGATGTTTGCGATCCAGCCCTGCAACGTAGATTCGAGTTTTGATTTAACTACTTAACAGAAGAGGGGACAGTATTTTGCAGTGAAGGATATAGTAATAGGTGCTGAATTTAGAAAGTGCTGATAAAGAGAGCATTAAGTAGCAGAAAGATACATCTACTCCTGTAATTTCCAAACCGTTTATAATATCTTGTGTTTTATTTTCTGATACAGACTCAGGCCTGACTTCAGAGTGATTATGGTTGAATTTTAATTTTGTATGCCATGAAGCATTTTCCAAGCAATACAAATAAGTGAAATAGCAAGTGCGTTTTACTTAGCATTTGATATATATCTGATCAGAATTTAATGGCAATAAAAGAAATTCTCTTGCCTGAGAGCTCTTTTTCTGCTGAACTTGAATCAATTGATTCAAAAGCTGGGTAGTTGGATCTTCACAAAGAAAGTTGAGGGAATTTTTTTTGGTAATTTAGAGGATCCTTCTATAGAAAGGTTACTTTATTTGCTTTCCACAAAACATCAGTGTGGAGTTGATGGCTTAGGAGGCCTTCAGATTAGATACAATAGAATTAGTGAGAAGGGTGTTGCTTATGTCTCCCTAATTTGTCTCTTTGATGTACAAAACATTGGAATGAATAGAGGGCAGTTATCCATATGTGAGCAGGAGTGGGAAAGTAAACAGTTTGACTACTGCTGACTGTGAAAATTGAGATGTTAAATAATTTAACATGGTGTCTTTCAGTGTATAGTTTAGTTATAATTTAGTTACTACTAACATTTAGTTATTACTAACCTGAAGTAGATTTGAATAGGGCTACAGAGTTAATTTAGTATCCTTATCAAGTTAATTCATTCCCAATGTCAGATTCTCAGCTACTTATGGCATTTTAAAACCTGTAAAAGGCAGAGAAGTACTTGCCTGTGGTGACTCAGAAACTTGTGACGAAGCAGGAACTAAACCCAGGTCTCCTGTGCCACAGACTACTGCTCTAGTACTACTACTTTTTTTTTTTTTTAAGTTTTCAAGGAATGCTCAATCTTTTAATGTAACATGGTATTTTATGGAGTCAACAGTTCAACCCATTTCTGTTTGCTGTGCCTCAGGTTGATAATACTTGCTGGAAGAGTGCTCTTATTTGTGAGATAAAGCCACATTCTAAAACTGATGTTTTCATGAAAAGCAGTAGAGCTGTTGCTCTGTGGAGGAGCGTGACCATGATAGGCTTGTCAGTAGTCAAATTTGAGAATTTGAGTAACATTGTAATAACAATTTAAAAAAAAAAAGTTTTTTAATGGTGGCAGTTGAATCCTTGTGCAACAATACTACAGAAACTGTTGATTCAGAACTGATGAGCAGGGAAAACTAAGTCACTTAAGTAAACCCTGTAGGCTTTAATGGAGGCGCACGTACTTCAAAGAATGGATGCTGGAAACGTAAGGCGTATAGAAGATGGGAATTTAAAGAAATGAAGTACTGAAAAGTTTGGAACCATCAGAGGTGTGAAAATGCCACTGCATTTTTTTGCACTTCTTTTACTAAGGTCTCATATTTGTTACAATGTAAATAATTTCAGTGCTCTTTATTTTCCACCTGCAGTATATTGACAAAATACAAAAACCTATGTCCCATCTTAGGTTTCCATAGCTTTCCTTTTGAATTGGGTATCCATAGTAGGAAAATCTTACTTCCAAAATGTAGAAATGTCTCTTTTAAAAAGGTAAACTTGATCCTTTACATTTAAAATGTTGTGCATGTGTGATAAAATTAAAATGTCAGATAAAGATAGTATCTTTTAAATGTTCTTGCTTCTGAAGATCAAATGTCTGGATTTAAAAAAAAACAACTTGTTAAAACTCTCCCTCAAAATTACTAGAGATTCTGTGTAGGTTACTACTAGAAGTTCTGAAAAATTTCTGATGAGTTAGAAGTTAGCCTTCCAGTGTCACCACTCTGTGCTCTGTGATGCTGGATGTACTTCTTATGTATAGATTTTACATTCAACATACATACCTTGGGGCAGTATCTCAGTTCTCCAAGCCCTACCCTATGTTTTTGCCCTTCACAGGTCAGATTGCCATTCTTCACAGGGCTCCACTGTCATCAGGACTGCATATAGGAATACAGAACAAATTAAGAATCACAAGAATAAATTATTATTTAAGCTGGAAATATGTATGAACCTAAGCAATGCACAAGGTGGGGAGATCGCTATAAAGATAGTCAATGTACGTAAATGTGTCCTGACTGCTCTTACAGAGCGGCTTTCTGTGTCATGATCAGTCTCTTTTATAGGCCAGGTCCTTCTTGATCAGGTCTGGTTATTTTGATAGTCTGCTTCCTAGAACTATTTAGTTATGCAGGAAAAATACTGAGCATCAAATAGGCCTTGAATTTGAATTGGAATAGTTATCACGGAAAGACTTTGTATGTGAAGATGCATCAAAGTACAGGTATGTCTTTTAGTTTAGCCCTATTGAATTAAGGTAGCACTTCCATACCACACCCTCTTTCCTGTGTCTGCCACAGGCACAGGAATGGTGATGCAATATTGCGTGGCAATTACAGTATGCATTGAAGAATACAGTTTTTGCAAAGTCAGACTGAGGAAAGAAACACAGCACCCAAATTGTCACACTCAGTAGGATTTGCTGTTAACATTTACAGAAGGGTTTGGGATTTTTCCCTTTTTTTTTTTTTTTAAATAAACTAAGAGAGTGTATACAGAGCCCATCTATGTTGTCTTGTAGAACAGAATGAATTGCTTCCTGCTTCAGACACTTCTGAATGCTAGTATATGTTAAGCATGAAAAAGAACTTTTTTTTTTTTTTGTGCTGCTACTAAATTCATTTTGTAGCTGATCCTTTTGCATGCCAACTTTACTTTTTAGTGCAACATGCTATGTCTGGAACTTTTTAAGAGGTAACTATCTACTTGTGTTTATAGAAATTACTGGGCTGAATGATTGTTGGAAGATGATCCTGATGCAGCTCAGTTCAGTGTGTTCTGTGCACAGTGAAAGGAAGTTAATTTTATTTTTTTAGTAATATCTAAACCTGTTTTCCCTGTTATTTATTGTTTGCATAGAGTTGTCTGTATTTTCTTACGAAGTTTTTCTTCGTTTTGTTAGATTCTGTGCTTTCTGTCATCTTTATTTTGAAACCTGTACTTCTGCTTTAACTCAGCTTTACTCTGTGCTTAAACTATGGCAGACTGCAGAAAGGCACATTCAGTTTGGTGTCTGAAAGGCTAGTGTGGGACAGCTGCCGTTTTGAGTTCATACCATAGTTTATCATGCTATAGGTTCTGTGTATGGGCAAGTGAGAGGTTCAGGTGTCGATGTCAGGGAAGGCTCTGGCCGTTGGCTGACTACTGGTGCTGGCACTGAGGATACCGAGCTAGTGAACAGAGAAAAGAGAAGGCTTTTGTCACAGAGCACCACTGGGTGTGCAGCATACAGCTTTGAGCAGTATTTCTGCATCACCATCTTCACACTGCTGTAGTAGGTGGGATTAGGCAGTGTCAGTGAGACAAGTTATTTGCTTGTTTTTAAAAAGGAAAAATATGGTAAAGTCCAATTTGGAAGTGGTCCATGATCTTTTTAGTGCAAGTGTTTGGTTTTGAGTTGTATTTAAAGAACGATTCTTTTTGTCTGTATTTTTGTTTAACTATATATTAGTTGTTTCACTAGCTAGATTGCAGCTTAACTTTCTTTTATTACAATAGATTACCAAATATCCACAATTTTTGCTATTTTACTACTGCTGGTCATACCAGTTTATTTAATGTATTGCTGCATTTTATTTTTCTAGTGGCGACATTTCACAGAATCACAGAATCATTAAGGTTGGAAAAGGCCTTTAAGATCATCAAGTCCAACCATCAACCCAACGCCACCAAGCCCACTAAACCATATCCTGAAAAATTTGATAAATTGTTTTTAAGTATAGCTTGAATTTTCAGGGATTTCCTTTATAGTTCCCTTAGTTTTTGCATTCTGTCCTGCTTCCTCTCCTTCCAAGCTTAAAATGACAAACATCCTATTTTGCTCTATAATTTGTTGATGGTGTGAATTTACAAAAAACCCTGTTTTCTTATTTAATGCTATGTATAATTGTAAGACATGTGAAAGCTGTTATGTTCACTGATTATATAGCACAGAATGAATGATCTGAAATCAGTTTTTTCTATTGATCAGACATTTCTAGTTTTCATTCTAGAATGAAACTTCGGGGTTTATCAGTTAGTAATTTTTTTTCTCTGAACTTTGTTCCTCAGCTTGTCTGTCTTTGCAAGACTGGAGTATCATAGCACTGTAGTCTCCGATATTCCATGTTAACTTGGATCTCGATTCTCTAGAACATGTAAAATTCTGGTTGGCTAGAGTACGGGTTATTCACTTCTTCAAATCAGTGAAGTTCTTTGTTGTGTTTAAAAATTAATGCTATAGTCAAGGTAGTAGTGCTTGCTAATACGATTTTTATGTTTTGTATCTTCTGTAGTTGTATATCTTCTGTAGGACACTGTTCCTTTTTAATTTTACATTATAAAGTTGTTGGAAAGAAAATCTTGGATAACTAGGAAAAAAACCACCTCCTGCATTGATGTTTAATATTCTGGCATAGATAGGCAGGAGAAATAGTTAATGATAGTGATGAAGCAGAAGTCAAACAGTGCTAGCCAAGGCTCAAGTTTTTGTATTGGACTAGAAACAGGTCACTATAATTTGATGGGTTTAATAATACTGTTTGTGTTTACACAGTGCTGTTTGTATCTGCACCTGCCACACAGTATGTGTTGAATTTGGAGAAGATCTGAATTGCCCACTAGCAGTGACTGAATCGGTGATCATATTGTGTACAAGGGAACATACATGATAGCATCAGAAACATTGAGCATTAAGGTCTGGTGGTTCACTGCAGAGGTAGCCACAAAGAGGATGACTGATTCAATAATTATATAAATCCATGGGGATTTCCTTTCCTGATGATTGGAAAGAGGGATTGGTAGGGAGTGTCTTGAGATGCAAGAAAAAAACTACCTGCAATTTCAGGCAGGCTGGGTCACTGCAAGGTAGTGGAAATTGTAATTTTTTATGAAGAGGACATTAACTGGACAGGTGGCATTTTGGAAAAGGGAATCATCCTGAGACTTGTCTCAATTTTGTAAAAAATTTTTGTCTTGTTTTCTAACATTTTTGTTATATTGCATTGCTCTGGCTTTTGGTTATTATGCAGGAAAAGAGAAGCCCTGAGGTGTCTGAAAGAACAAACAGCATATAGTTAAGGGCACTAAAGAAAACAGTGTCTGGAAGGGTTGAAAAAATTCATAATTCATGAATCAAAACCAGAGTGTGTAGAGACTAAATTGTGTTATGTAGTGGATTAATAATTTATGTCATAAACTGTCTTCTAAAAATTTTTGAAGTAGGCCAGTAGGTACAGAGGCTGTGTATAAGCAGGGATGTACATTTCTGTGACCAGTGGTGTCAGGTTTGCAGGAGCAGGTGTGCATTTGGTATTAACCATGCCAGGCCTTTGTGATCTAACATCTCCCAAGAGCTGAGAGATATAAATTGATAGACTTCAAAATGGAAAACCTTGGGCCCTACAATGACTTATAAAATTAAAATAGAAATTAAAAATATTAATTAAAAAATTCACAAGCTATTCTCCAAGACACTTGTGCATAATACACTTAATATTATATGTGTTTGATTGCAGGAGTGTGGTTTTGGTGGTGGTGAGGGCAACATACAATATTTTCACTAGAGCCCGCTAAAACCTTTTTCCCTTCTGTTTTCCTGTACATTGAGGATTATGAGTGTAAGAGGGGACAGAGGAAAGGTAGATTCCATGGCAAATTGTTTTCAGAGATACGTATTTGAAAAACTGGCTTTTCCATAGTGCTATAGATGTTGTCTTCAGCACTTTAAGAATTTTCATAATTGAGCAGGTATGGTTCAAAAATATAGTATCGTAAGAATTTTATAGTAAAAAATTAACCTAATGCCACTTTAAAAATTGCAAGAAAGTTCCCTACTTAAAATACATTGGTGCCCCTTCTTAATTGGAACAAAGTGTGCTTTTTAATTACCTTCATTCTCAAGATAATATTCACTTAGGACATCTGTATCAGTAACACTTGCAGTTTCTTGGGCAGGAGATTATGTACTTTGTGCATGGTTGTGTATGTGTACACACACATACACACCATTCTTGTTTCTAAACATACACATGCTTCTTTTTTCTGTTGCATTCATGGAGCTTTCCTTCTGCCGCCAAAGAAATATTGTTGACTCTTTAATCTTTAAAATTTATTGCTCATAATATTTTACAGAAGTTATCTATATTAAAAAGTACAAATACCTGATGATACTGGCTAATCTTTCTGTATCTTCTTTGAAGTTCTTATTTACACCTGTTTAATCAGCATTTTCAACAGTTCATTTAGCTTTTGGGTTTTGACATTCTTTGGCTTGTATCACATCTTGAAAAAAGTAACCTCTCAGTGTTTTTCACAACTGAACACTGTCATGAAATGTTTCCAGTGGCCTGTAACAGGGTATTGTTTAAAAAGTCTCATTTTCAAATGTGATTGTACAATTGAAAAAGTTGAAAGATTTTGTATTACTTTGTTGATGGCTGTAATGCGTTAAGAATGCATTTTGAATGCAAGTGTCTGAATTCAATTAGTTCTGAAATGTGATTGAAAAAAGGTTTTATTGCATCACATATAGGCATTTGAGATAAGGCTTATTTTTTTCCTATCTTTGACTCACTCTTCAGCATTATATATAATAAGATTTTTTTTTCCCCTTCCAGCCATTAAGATGACTATACAGAAGTTTTGTGGGCTTTTCTCCAAAACTAATATTCAGTTACCCTCTCACAAGCAAATTAAAATGTTAAACTCAAGTCTAACCTACTTGATATGAGTGAAGATTTTGTAGAAGTGGATGGTGTTAGCTTGAATTTGTCAAAGGTGCCCCAAATTTCAGTGAAGTTGCTGGATGTGATTTCTGGAATGGTGTCTGAAGCTAACAGCTTTGAAAGATGAGAAGCAGAAAGGGTATACATCTACTCCTATGTACTGTTGTTAATTCCGTGGCATGTGAGGTACATCATCTTTCTGAACTTCTCTTGAAACTGCCTACTTTGCGTCTGCACCTCAGCTGCGCTTTTTAAACAGCAAAGTGATTGTGTCTTCCTGTTCTCACTGTGATTCCTTTTACCTGTCTGGGGTTTCAAAGGCTTTCTCTCCAGACATTGTGCATTATATCACAGCGTAGCAAAGGGCACACAGCATTAGCCAACCTGTTGAAGGGCGCGTAGTTTTGCTTTGGGGACAGCTGCTTTGCTGCAGGAGAGAAAGCCTAGGGCGCCTTTCCGACTCTTCAGAACACGCTCTTGGTTTGTTCAGAGCTGTTTCTGTGCTGGTTTTCTTCAGCTTTTCTGTTTTGCTTGGAAAGTTTTTTCACTCTTAACTGGTGGGGATGTTGCATATTGCTCATTTGGGGGTAAATCTGAAGCATACCTTGTGTTAGTAGTTTTTGTTGATAGTAATTAGGTGTTACCTGCATGTTGCAGCGCTGATGCAAGCTTCTATGGTCTTCCTTGAACAGGACTTGAATTTCAAATAGTAGGAAAGCATTTTTAAAGATAGTTTTCTTTACTGTAGCCTTACTTTTTATGCAACCAAAACAATTCATTGCCACATGTTCTTCTGTTGCCTGCACTGAAACTTTTACTTCCATGATCTTAGCATCCGTCTTCCATACCGCCTAAGCTTTTCTGGGCCCAGCATGTGCATCATGCAAGCATGTTGACTTGGTTTCCAAATCCTTTATCCTTAAACTGGTCTTCTTTTTCTAATAGTCCATGTGGATATTCAAACATGCCACATAGTTCCAAAGCTCTTGGTCTTCTCTTTTCCTTGAGATTATTATGCTTTTGCTTAATTGAATAGTCTTTGTACGAATGGGGAAAGTTCCCGCTGAATGGGTCCTACACAGTGGAACATGCCAGTTTGAGTAGCAGCCTGGAGGTGGCAGGAAGAGGAGGTGGCGTTCAGGTGTTAGAAGAGTTCGGGAGCGCTCCGTCGCGTCCAGAAGCGGTTGTTCGGGCAAGGTGGTCGGGTCCGTCGGTCTGCACGCGGCTGAAGCAGAGCTGGTGGTGGCACGCGCCCAGCGCACGCTGCTGTCGCTCCGCGTGCCTGGCGGGGGGAGAGGGATGCGCGCAGGTGCAGCTTCCGTAGGAGAGCGCGCGAGAGGCGGCGGTGCGGAGGTTGGAGGCCGGAACGCCCGGCTTAGGGAGGCGGGCGCCGT
>NW_010555021.1:0-8701 GCF_000687285.1 Phaethon lepturus | reverse complement strand
CCAAAGAAGGGCAACGAAGCTGGTGAAGGATGTGGAGAACAAGTCTTATGAAGAGTGGCTAAGCGAACTGGGGTTGTTCAGTCTGGAGAAGAGGAGGCTGAGGGGAGACCTCATCGCTCTCTACAACTACCTGAAAGGGGGTTGTGGTGAGGTGGGTGTTGGTCTCTTCTCCCAAGTAACTAGCGATAGGATGAGAAGAAATGGCCTCAAGTTGCACCAGGGGAGGTTTAGATTGGATATTAGGAAAAATTTCTTTACTGAGAGAGTGGTCAAGCATTGGCACATGCTGCCCAGGGAGGTGGTGGAGTCACCATCACTGGAAGCGTTCAAAAAACGTATGGACATGGCACTTCAGGACATGGTTTAGTGGGCATGGTGGTGTTGGGTTGATGGTTGGACTTGATGATCTTAAAGGTCTTTTCCAACCTTAATTATGTGATTCTGTGATTCTGTGATATCTTGCAACATTGCCTAATTAGGCCATGTATATTGCACAAGTTTCAGTACATGGACCATGAACTTCTGGAAAGCGTCTGTTGTCCCCTCACGCCCAAAGGTACAATTCAATCCTTTTTAAGAGAAGGAGGGCAAAGCAGGAATTAACCACAAAAAGATCTGTCAACAACCTTTTTTCAGACTGATGGTCACACTTCCAGTAATACAAATGACCCATCTACTCACAGTGTTGGATAAGCATCACATTGAAAGATAGCACTAGCAGAACCAAAGTCAGTGCAGGACCAGGTTTGTCCTGTCTAGTCTTGGTACTAGAACAAGACTCCCCCAGTCACTTTTTGAGGCTCTGATGGTGCCTATTCCTCTCTCAGTGACAGCTCTTTGAATCTACGCAGCTCTTGATGACCGAGGTCCTTTTATCGGACAATATCCATATTTAAAGTATATTCTATGCGCCTCCTCAGGCTATGAAAAGAAATTTGCAAAAGCCTGAAATGGTGAGTCATCTTTGGGGGAAAAAAGCTTTTCTCCAGCTGTATGGCATCTGGAGCCAGGTAGACCAATGATTACTCATCTGTTTACCTTGGGCAGGACCTAATTATATCCAAGTGATGCTGTGCAGGATTTTCTCCCTTAACCGCCTCATCTGTGAAGTAACCCAAGGGGTCCATTCTTTCCACCACTTCACCAGACACTTTTCCATGGGACATGAGTTTTTACTGAGTAAGAAGGAGGCCTGCAGTGAAGCAAAGACTGGCAAACAGGAGGAGCCAATTTCCAGGCAAAGTGGTATTACACACTGCAGTATTTCTGCTGATTGTGTTGAACATTTTTGTAACATCCTCAGGTCTGTTTGGCAATGTTCTTTTGTTAGAAATGCACACGACAACAACACTTCATGAAATTGAAGGTTGCTTTTTGTCATTTTCTTTCAGTAGACTCCATGCATCAGAGGACTGTCGCTATGCTGCGTCTGAAATGACAAGCTGATGGAGGTCTGTGGGATTTCCCACATTGCAAACAGGAATGACTGCAATACTCAGACCCAGGTTTTTTATGTCCCACCCAAACCACTTTTTCAGCATTTGTTTTTAAAACACTCTACCAGGCCACTGATCTGGAAATGATGCATTGCTGTTTTCAGTAAGTTCATTTACTGCCTTGTGGACTTCCCACATAATAGCACTGTGAAATGTATGTCCCAATCTCTTACAGTTCAACTTCAATGTCTGCTCCGCTGGTGATGGTGGACTTCAATGGTACAGCTCTAGGAGAGCAGGAAAAATAATCCCCTATTATCAGGATATGGCACATGGTAGACATTTTCAGTAAGACAGTGAGATCCTTTCAAGATCCTTTAGAACACAGGGACCATAGGAATATGCAAGGATTCGTGCCTTGGCATTGTTTTGCCTTCAGTGACTAACACACAGCAACTCAGTATATTACCTCTCTGAGGCTATGCCAGGGACAAATCAGGTTATTCCCACCTCTTGTGGTTCCTTGAGAATATAGTGTGGAAGGTCATCTGACACACAGACAGGAGATCATGACACAAATGGGGTCCAGATGCTCCCTGCCTGCTCCACTGCTTTCAGGAACGACCACTGTACTGCTGCTTGGCAAAAAAAAATCATCTGGGGTGTCTTCGGCACTAACTCTTTTGTCTGGAGATGGGATCACATGCCTTGGAAGCTGTCATCTTCTGTGCCCAATCTCACCACCATTAATGGTGCTCTTTCCCAGTCAAGTTGGGTGAATCTGGTTGTTTCTGTAGGCGCTATGGTCATGCTACTTCTCCCAATGGGTCAGTCCATGGGCATGACACAGAAAAAGACACTTCTTATGACACGACACTTAGTATGTGTTAATACACATCACTGGTGTATCCTATCCAGCTATCATATACCACTGTCGCTGCTTCTCAACACTAGTGATTGCCTGAGCTCACAGACAGGGATTTTTCTACCTCTGAGCAGTCATAGCATGTAGTTGGCCTTCAGACACTGAGCATAACACAAATTAATAACTCCATCAATTCAGTGTCTTTTCTTCAGTAAAAAGGAACCCATTCAACACTCACCATCTTCTGCCTTTTATTGTACCAAGATGAAAGCTGAGCAGCTGTCAAGCCTTTTCCTTCCACAAAGACCAGCTTAATACACATCATTTATCAGATGGGGAGAAAGGACTCCTTTTCAGACTTCTTTAGCGATTGCATTAAAACAGGAGCTATATTAGATTTGCAACACCAGCATACTGTAGTATCCCAAGGGTAGGATTAGGATTGCTACGGTGTGAGACAAATGGTTAGTTCTCCTGTCTTTTCTAGCTCTTCATTTGGACATACTGCTAGGCTGTAGGATAAGGAAGATCTGTACCTAACACAGACTCTAACAGGGTCATCAAGGTATGGTTATAATTTAGTATTATCCTACAGCCGCATTGCCCTACAATAAGTAAATTAAGTGTATTTTATAACTAATTCAATAGCTCATTTTTACTTACTGGGAGGGCCATCATATCAGCTATATGGCTTAGCTGGCAATTTGCTTACAGCTACACAATAAAACTTAAACCTTCTGTCCCCCGCATGACTATATATTGCACAGGAATCTGAGAAGATTTAAATATTTTTTCTCAAAAAAAATCCTATTAAAAAAAAAGTGATGTTCATCACATGTCCACATGTCAACCTTAGAAAATGGCATGAAAAAAATTATGTTTAACTCCTCAGTGAACTCAAACTATGTCATTGTTTAATCACTGTCACAATCTGTACTAGCAACCACATGACTGACTGCAGTGGTTTTTCACAATAATCTTCTGTACTAAGTTTTTAAAATGCTATACCAGATCTGTATCTCATTAGTACAATTTTATCCTTTAGAACTCAAAATAGCATTTAGTTCATCAGTCTTCTAAAACAGTATTCTTCTAAACTAAATTCAACTACCCCACTGAAATACTGCTTTGTTGTGTAATTAGCTACAAGTGTCAATTTTCAGGGTGAGACTAGTGCATCCAACATTTTGTCTAATTCAACACCTACACCTTATTGAAAAACAAATTACCGTATTCCCCTTCACATAGTACTGCACGTTGTCAGGAACTGTCATCAGGACATTTCAGTTTAAGAATTTACATAAATTGAATTAATATTTGGTGCACCCAAATCAATTTTAGAACACATACAATGGGTTCAAAACTGAAATTAGACAGGAACTAAAAACTCCTTGCTACCTCCCAGCTTCATTCATACCATAACCACATGTTTTTTTTCTGGAGATTCTATTGTTGCTGCCACCAACACGTTGAGTGAAACATGTCACAAGCAGCATCCTGACAATAGACTTACAATTGTCTTTTTGACTTGACTCTTCATACAAAAAGTGGGAAGTAAAGCTGGATCTTTCTGTAATACTAATTTTATTCTGTTATATTTGTCTCCAGTAAAAGAAAGACTAATGTATATTATCTGCTAAAGTCTAGAAGTGGAAATGTGGGGGTTTTAATTTTCCTTAGAAGATTTACATCAATTTGAGAAAAAGTATAAAAATAATCTGGTCCCACAATCAACCACTCATCAGTATTTGTTTGTGTTTGGGATTTTCTTCTTTTTTTTCTTTTTTTCTTTTTTTTTTTCTTTTTTTTTTTCAAAAATATTCAGCACCCAGACCTAGATGGATATGATTTTAAGACATTTTTCCTCAGTGAACAGCTACCACAAATGGCCAAATTTGCAGAGTTCCTTTTATCCTCAGCTGTTAAGTTTTTAGCAGAAAGTTCAAAAGGATTAATTTATTGTGAGAACTCCAGAATCCCCCCTTAGGAAAATCCTGGTCCCTGTTCCACACAGCTTCTCCAGGTTTCCCAGCATACAGCCATCAGCTATGTGACATGTCTAAATGGCACTGTCTAAACAGATATAATAAGCTACATGGCAGTTTGGGTTCCCATAGCTTGTCGCTTATACCACATCAAAATTACAAATTAAATAGTGCCAAAGATGGCATTGGACCGTGACTGCTTCTATTGTTAAAATGCTAGAAAGAGCCTCAGCATGGGTTGGAGTTTGCACCAGCCAGGAACCATTTCAAATAGGGAGTTTGCATATAACATTCATTTGGAAAATAAGATACCTTAATAGTAGAGATGTGCACTGTTCCATGTCCCTTTATTTAATTTATGTTACCTACCATAGGTACCATACATAGCCCTAGATGCCTAATAAAGACCACACATCACAACACTTACAACTCTGGTGTGCAGACAGCCAACCAGTGCATAAAACAGAGTTAAAAAAAATACAAGAAAATACTAATAGGCACAGACACACGGTCAGCAGCATTGTAAAAGCATCAGATCTAATTCAAATCCCACGCAGTTATGAACTTCTTAGCGTTCTCTTAGAAACACCTTTGCATCCAGCATCAAGTTGACCATAGCAGAGTAGAGCCCAGGAAACCAAACATCAAATACCAGTGCTTACCTCTGCTTGGACAAGCAAATTAATGTCTGCCTACGCAGACCATGTCTGCCTATGCTGCTCTTCAATTTACTCCTAGGTTTTGATTCCCTAATTACTTAGACTGCGTAAATATTGGTGTATGCCCATGTGCTTCAGTGCTCTTCTGACTCGGGGTCTGTGCCTATATGTGATACCTGACTTCAGCTTCGGAGGTATATAAGAATCTTTAAAATGAAAAAAAACCTACATCCAATTTTTTTTGTAAAGTGTCTGGAAAAGTACTTCCACACAAGCAATTTGAAATTTATCCAGAGATAAAAAGTTACACTCTGAAGTCTGTTGCTGTTATTTTGAGGAGCTTCAGGAACACCATCTATCCACTTAAGACATCTGCCAGCACCTCTCTGTTTTCAGTTGATAACAGCGCCGCAACACTTAACCTGGTGGGCTGAAATTTTCTGCAATGCTGCTTTTTCAGGTTGATCTGGGCTTTTTTGATAGTGAGAGCCAAGGTATCATTTAAAAACAAAACAGTTCAGCTAGTTCTAAGAATTAGATTGAAGGAAAGCAGGCTATTCTTCCCATGTGAGAAAATTCAAAGAACTTTATGTTTCCAACAAGAAATCCCAGGTTGCATTTGAAATCTGCCTAGTAGGTGACTTTGGTGCTAGAGATGTGCCTTCTGCCTGACTGCTGGTACCATCTCCTGCCAGCCCTGCAGAGCAGCCTGGGCTGAGGCTGCGGGTCCTGCTCATTTTAACCCTCCTTCAACCAGGGCTGCTGCTGAAAAAGGGTCTTGTCGCCTTATCCTGCCCCATCCTCATCCTCCTACTCCCTCCCTCCTGCCAGGACTAGTGAACTGATCCTTTTGGCCAGGTTTGCCTTCAAGAACATGTCCTCCCTGATCCGTTTCGCCTCCAGCATGTGAACACAGAGGCCCACGTAAAGTCACAGTGGAAAGGGGTGGCTGGAGATGTGGTGGAAAAGGACAGGATGGCCTCTCTGGTGGTTGTACAGACCCGTTTCAGATCAAAGTGAGCTATAGACTCAGTTAACAACCCTGGGAAACACCCTGGCCAGAAATCCACACATTTTCGGCGCACAAGGGCATACCGTGCTGCAACATACTACTCCAAGAGGAATAAACCTCTGATCAATGTCAACTGACCCAGGTTCACTGCGCCGTGATTAGCAGTGACAGAGCTTTGAACACAGCACTGAAAAGCCCAAAAGCCTGTGGAGAAAGGTCATGGGTGGCTACAAAGACAACTCTAGGACCAAAGAGGAAAACCCAAAAGTCTGCATGAAAGAAAACGCTTTTTCAACTACTGCTCTGAAAAAGTGCTGACAGCATCATGAACATGGTAGTATTTTTAGGAAACTGATAATATTTGAAGCCTTCGTGATGCCTTATGCCATCAGGGATGTTTCCGGTCTTCAGAGCAAGATTAGCAGACCCATTCATCCCCACTCCTTCACCCCAGCACCTCTCTCACCTGTGCACCGACAGCTCTGATTGAAGAACTTGAGGGGCCACCGCTCCCGGTCATCCACATTTCGAAGGGTGTAGGGGCCACTCCAGGGCTGAGTGTCCGCCTGCACCCCCTGACACTGTCCCCTGCCCTGCAGGGACCCACAGACGTTGTCTGGCTCTGTCCCCAAGGCCGGGCAGCAACGCTTCAAGCGAAGGGCATCCACCGTCATGCAGGCGCGGGGGAACTGTGCCTGCACCCGGGGGGGACGGCAGCAGCTCAGGTAGCCCAGCCCAGCCCAGAAGAGCCACCTCAGGGCGCCCATTACGGCTGGGTGCAGGCTCTGCCTCTCCGCCAGACCTGAGCAAGCGGAGCAGGGAGATCTCCACCCTGGGACACCCTGGCCTCGCTGCGGCTCTATGCCCCAGCCGACTGGGATAATCCCTCTCGCTGCTGAGGATGCTGGTGTTGGGTGTTTCTTTAATCCCGGTCTCTAATTGCCTTGAATGCGGTTCAAAAGATGGGCACTTGGGCTCTGCAGTGCCTGCCCAGCAGCCACGGCTTTGAGCAGGGTTTATATAGAGGTTGGGAGAAGCCCTCATTAGAGGGATTAGCACGGCACAAATCCTCGTGTTTTGCACATGACATCAAGGGCAGAAAAGACGCCAGCATGAGAGCAAGTTCTGCAGGCTCTGGCAGCTTGTCAGGAGAGTGAACGCCTCAGATTTATTTCTCCAGGTCTTTCCTGAGCTTTGAGAAATTGATGGTCTTGTTTAAGCTGAGGTGGCTGGAGAAACAGGTTTATTCTTTTAATCAAAACCCTGTAAGCAGATGAAAAATAGAAGAGGAAACGCCTTCTCTTTTCAGTTCATTCACTGCAAGATAATACTTTCTACTAAAGCAGCAGCAGTAGAAAATGGACTGGAAGTGCAGAGGATATAGGTGCATCATTAACGAAAATTAATAAACCTCGTAGTAACAGCTTGGGATGGAGACTCCATTTGCTGACTGTGGAGCTCCAGTGCTTGTACTCTAAATATCTGAGTGGCAAGCGGAGAAGGCTTCCCTTAATAGCCTTTTCGCATGCAAAATAAATTATTTAATTGTTTTTAAAGGGTGAGTGGTCTTTGTTTGCTCTCTAATCCTTCCCCCATCATTACACCAGATGTTGTTTTGGGGCTGGTCTGGCTGCTAGACTTTCAGAACTGTCACAGCTGAGCATTTATTACCCACCTGGCAGGAGACAGTCTCTAAGATCAATACACACACCAGACATGCAGACAAGTGGTTTTGTTCAGGACATCAACAAAAATTACTTTTAAAAGCTGCTAGCATGCAGCAGTTCTTGCCCACAATGCACCTCTTATGTGCTAGAGGAATAAAATTAATAAATCAAAATAAAGTAGTGATAAGTCATGAGAGGAGTCTGAAGCAATAGCTATTAGTTCAGCTCCACAATACTGAAGAAAAACTGGCAACTCCCTCTGCTTCCCTGAAAGCTTTCTCTACCTCCCCCCTCCTCACTAAAATTGTTTAGACGTTATTTGCTAGTATGTATAATGAAAACAGCTGCGATTGTGTCTGTACTATTCAATATTTCCACAGATGTTCAACCACACCATTCTGGCACCAGAAGTCTATTATCTATGCAGCGAACTTATCACCATCATGCTGCTAAGGAGTTCATTGACCCTGCAGACACTATCATCAGCACTTTCAGGTTCTCCAGTCTTTATTAAAAAAAAAAGTATTGCTTGCCAGACAAACCAAAATACAATTGTACTTCATTTTTGGAAGTACAAAGCCAATTAGCCATACCACGTAGTCTAAAATGTGTTTCAAGTCATCTCCCTTAGTATTCAATTTATCTGGAACTGGTTTTTGCCTGTTGCTCTCAACACAACATATGACAAAGACAGAAAGTAAGACTAGTTGCTGGAAAAGTATGTTGAAAAAGCTCAGGAGTTATAAATGGAGGTACTAACTCAAAAACACTCTGAACAAAGCACCTCTATACTATTCAGCACCTGACCACACCTCTCTGGTGTGGGAAAGATCAGTCTTTGAATCTAGGTCAAACAATGTCTTGAACCAAAATTACCAACATGCCATCTGAGACCAGTTAAAGTGAACACACATTTATCAGCATCACCAAAAAAAAAAACATCAGAAATCTGGATAGGATTCCGCTACCTGACTAAGTCCCTGAACTGAGCTGTCTATACGTAAAGTATGTGTCTATGCAACCACTTGAGGAAGAGTGGCTGGAGTGCTGCCTGGCAGAAAGGGACCTGGGGGTGCT
>NW_010555020.1:0-1159 GCF_000687285.1 Phaethon lepturus | reverse complement strand
CAGCTCTGTCCTGGCTGAAACCAGGACACCCACCCAAGGGCGGGTCTCTAATATGCCAAATATATGTTAATTGTATGTTAATTAGGATAGTTCACTCCAAGTTGAGTAGCTGTTTTTCTTTTGTGATTATCTTGTTCCTTCCCTCAAGGTTGCACCTTGTAACTTCTCACAGAGACTAAACAATACCCCCAGCTTCATTCCTCACATACTTCCAACAGTGTCTTGTTTTGTGTCCCAGTAGTGTCCCCCCTCCCTTGATCGCAGAAGTGATGAAATAGCAAGGTTTTAAGGATCAAAGACTGAGAGTAAAATTTTACGTTAAAACTACTAGAAGCATGTCTTGAAAAATAAAGCTCTCATCTACTGTCTCCTACTCCTTGAGCTAACTACTTAAGTGCTTTAAAATATCTAGAAGTCCTGAAAGGATATCCTCCTATGAAGGATATGAGTTTAGCATCTCGATCCCTTTTTATTGAAGGCATTTGCTTGAAAGTCTTCTCAGAAAGCAACAGAATTCATTTACGTATGTAAGAATGTGTGTGTGTGTGTTATTTTAGGAGTTTGGCTTGAAGCCAAATTTTCTTTGCTTTGGATTTCCTAACCGATGTGGTCAGACTTTGGAAGGCTTCTTATCTGAAAGGTGAAGGTAGTTTCAGATTCTTAAGATGCTATTGCTTCCTTTGAAAAATACTATACATAAGTGGCTAGGTGTTCTGATAGTGTCCCAAACTTAAACAGGTGCTCTTCCTTAGTATTTCAAATACATAAGTGTTTATAGTGTAGCTTTCATGTAAAATTACATTTTAAAGCTCTGCTTCAACTAACTTAATGGCATCTGGTTTGTTTTTTTTTTTTTTTAAAAATAGCAATGTCTGTGTAGGATGGGCAATATAGGTGATGCTGTCTGTCTTGAAGATGAGTAGAAATTTACTGAACAGAAGTGCTGTTAACTGATGTTTGAAATTCTTCTTAAATGGCAGTGGTGACTCCCTGCTGTGCTGAAATACCTGTACTTTCAAGGAGGTCCTCATATGTTGGCCTATAACAGTTATGTAAGTGGCTTCTTTTTATCATCGTATTATCAGTTTGGGAAAATGTTCTAATACAACTTGACAGAACATGTCTTAAAACTAAAAAAAAAAAAAAAAAAAATGTCCTT
>NW_010555019.1:411-8152 GCF_000687285.1 Phaethon lepturus | reverse complement strand
CAGCGCCCGGCCGCCATGCCCGTGGTCCCCTCAACACCCCAGCCGACGTGGCCGTGGTCCCCTCAACGCCCCAGCTGAGACGTCCATAGTCCTCTCAACACCCCAACCGAGATGGCCATGGTCCCCTCAATGCCCCAACTGAGATGTCCATGGTCCCCTCAACTCTCCAACCACAATGGCCATGGTCCCCACAACACCCTGACTGAGATGTCCATGGACCCCTCAATGCCCCAACCAAGATGGCCATGGTCCACTCCACACCCCCATCAAAACAGTCATGGTCCCCTCAAAGCCCCAGTGGAGCTGATGGGACCCAGCTGAAACCCAGTGCCCCAGCTGAGAGTGCCACTAACCCTTCAATGCCTTGACCCAGACTCCATGGTGCCTTTGATCTCCTAACCAAGATGGCCACAGTCCCCACCGTGCCCCAGCTGAGATGGTCATGGTCCCCTCAACACTTCTACCACAACAACCACCCTCCCTGGGATACCTGAACTCTGAGGTGGCCATATTCCCCCTCAGTGCCCTGACAAAGATATCCATGGTCCCCTCAACACCTCAGCCAGGACAGCTGCCATCCCCTCCATGCCCTGACCAGTATGGGCACCTGTTTAGCTCAAGGGTTTTTGGGAGCAGCCCAGGAGAGGCAATGCTGGCATGAACCACCTTGCTCCTTTCCTCTCCCCACCTTTGATTCTTCCCCCAAACATCCCATAATAAGTTATGCAAGCCCAGAATACTCTTCTCTGTATCCCAAGGTAAATCCATACCCATCAAGACATCCCAGGATGAGTCCCATAACCTGAAGATGTCCCAGAATGAGTCCCATACCCCTGAGAAGCTTGACCCCCCCTTTGTCCAGCTGCTCACTCATGGTGATGGGTCACCACCACCCCATGGCACTGGTGACTCTTTCGGGACAGTGCCAGGAGGAGCCAGGCAGGGCAGTAAGTAAAGCAGGGCCAGGTGAGACACCCTGGACTTCCATCAGAAGGTCCCAACACAGATAAACCAGATGGGGTCCTTGACCTTGCAGACAGCCCTCAGCTGAATTAATTCACAGGTTGTACCCCCAGGAGAGGTTCTCTTTCTCCAGGTGGGCTGCTGGGTGGTGAGGGTCCCTCAGTCTCAAGAGGGTAACTAAAAGAGACAGAATTTCCTTCTTTTGGCTCAGTTGTTTCCTGCAACGAAGCAGCAAAGTCCAGCAGAGACCCCCAACCCTTCTACATTGAAGTATTTGGTTTCAGATGTGATTGCAACTGTGTCACACTTCCCCACTTCATCCACACTGGCTCTCAGGCAAGGTCTGCGCTCTGCTCTGTTGCAAAGCAAAAACATAACACAGCTTATCCTTATCTTGAAGGACACACTGGTGTCCTCCCTTCCTCCTACAAATCAGTCAGCAGCTGCTCGTTCCCTCCTGTGCAGTGGCAAGGTCCATCCTTTTGCTCACAGGTGGGTCACCACGTGAGTATCATCCCAGATTGCCTTGGTGGGTTTGAAACTACAGGTTTCACCCTGATAAGCTGGTCCTCTGATCCCTTCCACACACATTGCCTTCTCCTCCATCCCCCTTTATCCTCCTTCTGGGTCCTCTGCACATCCCTCCTTGCTCCTCCTCCTTGTTCACTGCGCACTCAGATCCCCACCGTCCCCAACCATGGGGCCTCCATGCCCAGGCGCTGCCTCCGGGGCCCCTGTGCTTACAGCAGAAGCTGCCCACAGGAGCCAGAGGAGCTCATTAATCACCTTTTTATTTTATTTCAAGTGCTGTACACGAAGTAACTCACCCCCAGGTGCTCCCAGCGCCCCTGTGCAGACCCTGCCTCGACACCCTCCGTGATCCGGCGCTCACTGCTGCTGGGTGCGAGGCCAAAATAAGTTACCCGCTGTGCTCCCGGGCACCGGGGCAGGTCGGCATCAGCCCTCGAGCACCGGCCCTGCCAGTGCCCGGTTCACCCAGAGTGCCCTGCACCAGGGTAAAGTGTTCACTTCGAAACTCAAAAGTCACGGCATCGGGCCCTGCCCATCCCCGTCGCCGCTGGCCCCGGCTCCAAGGGCTCAGCACAGCATGGCAGCCTCCGCCGGCAGCGGGGAGCACCTGCAGGGAAAGGACGAAGTTGGAGCATCAGGTTGTCACCTTCGCACTGCCGGCGGCTGATGCCGACCTGTCCCAGAGAAGCCGCTCAGCCCAGGGGAGGTTTGGAGACTTGTGTCCAAGGGGGTCCCCAAGGGGACGGAAGCAGTGAGCCCCCCAATGCTGCCGGCTGCTCCTCTCCCAGGGGAATACTCACTCCATCTTGGCTTCCAGGTGGTGGATGGTCTGCTTGTCCAGGTAGCGGCAGAAGAGCGAGAGAAGGTTGCTGGGCAAGAAGAGAGGCTCCACCAACAAGGTCTTGGGCACTTGCGACAGCTCCCGGGCAACCAGGAACACCGTGTCTGTCCTGGGGGCATCAATGCAGGGGGTGAGCACCCCACGGGCCAGCAAATGGCAACCCCACTGCTCACACAGCCCCTTACCACGTCTCGAAGTCCCCGCTGCACGGCTCCAGCGGCACGTCAGAGGACAGCAGCCTCTCACCGTGGCTCAGCAGGGAGTAGAGCAAGGAGATGCCAAACTGTGGGGAAGAACCAAGAGGACATCACGGCTGGCAGCGGTGGCACCCCAGGGACACCTGAAAGCTCTGCCCTCCTCAGGGCCACGTACCTGGTTCTTCAAGGCCATGGCGAGGGGGAGCTCAGGGGACTCGGGCAGAAGCCTGCTCATCTCCTGCAGGACCTTGATGAGTTTGCTGAACGTCATCCCGCCCACCACCTCATTCAATGGGCTGTAGAGCAGGGGGAGAGACTGGGCAGGGCAGAGGGGAGAGCAGGGATCTGAGACCATTTGACCTGTCACAGCCCCAGCCCCATCCCTGAGCCCCATCCCAACACCTGGGGGGGACGCAAAGGCCAGCACTGCACACTCTCCAGGGAACTACCACCAGGACTGCTTTAACCCCTCCTGGAGACCTTCCTCCTCCTCTGGGAAGGAAAGAGGCTCCTGTTTCATGTCAACCCCACCAGCTGCCTGGCCATGCTGGTCCTCAGCAACACAGGCCCCCCCCATTGCTCAGGGTGCCCCCCCAGCAAAAGCAGACAGGGGAAGGAGGCAGCCCGGGATGCCCCTGCCCTGGCTGAAGGTGCTTGCCTCATCCAACACATCCTTCTTCATGAGGAAGGGCAGGTGGTGGGTGATGGTCAGCAGGATCTTCTCCGCTTGCTCCTGGGTCAGGTGGGGCAGCAGCCGGGCTGTGAGCTTCTTGCCCTTCCGCACACATAGGAGTTGCAGGAATTCATCCTCTGCCTCCCTGGGGACGAAGGCTCCATTGGCACAGATCCTGAGGGACCTGCAGCATCTCTGTCCATCCAGAAGAACCAACACCAGCTCCAGTGGAGGACAAGACTCATGGGCAGGATCAACACAGGCCACGGTGACACACAGAGGACAGGATCCAGCCCTCCCAGTCACCCAGAACTACTCATCCATGACCATCTGGGCCCTACAAAGACCAGGACATGCTGCCCTCTCCCCAAGGCACGAACTCACTCTTCGCTGCTGCAAGCTCTGATTTTCAAGGCTTGGTAGATATGGTCCACTTCTTGGCCCTTCTGCTCTTGACAGCAGGGCTGCTGCTCCTCTGGGGCCAGGGACATCTTGCGCTGCGTCTCCTCCACTTCCAGCAACTGCAGGAACAGCTAGAGAAACCACACAGGGTAAGGGGCAGCTTGGGGCGTCCTCTGCCTGCCAGTCATCCAGGACCTCTGCCCGGGCAAATGTACCCCTTGCAGAACTCCTCAGATGAAAGCCAAGTGTCTGCATCGTCCCGCCCTGCCCCAAATAGTGGCTTGCTCACCTTCTCGATCCTGTGCAGTGCCCGAAGCCGGTGGCTCCCCGCAGCCTTCAGGAGGGGAGAAAGGAAGGCACAACAGTTACAGCCAGCACCAGACAATGCTGCCAGCAGAGCGCTGGGCCAGCTGCTCCCTGGGGATCAGAGGTGGCTTCAGGATACAGAGCAATCCCACAGGGAGGCCACAGCCAGCTCCGACTGCCCAGATCCCCATCCCACCCCTCAGCAGGGGACAAGCTGCCACCACCAAGGTGGCACCCACTCCAACTGCATGCCCCATCCCATGGCTCGGGGCAGCACCCATGTTCGGTCACAGCAGCTCCTAAAGGTCCTGCTAAAGCTGCTCCAGGGCCTGGGAAAAGCTCAGAGCAGTATCCCCAGGCATCTGGGGCACCCACCAGCCCGGCTGCCCCTCACCTACCTCCTCCACGAGGGCATGGTGCACAGCATCAATGGCCCGGCGAGGGCTGTAGCAGGTGGACACCGCAACCTGGCCCAGCGAGCCTGCGATGCGCACCACTGGAAGAGAGATGGGATGCAGTGAGACCACATCCCACAACCCTTCAACCCGGCCCCATGCCGCCCACCCCAGCCCCTCACCGGAGTCATACGTCTCCACTTTCTGGATGAATGGCGTGACCAGCTTGGGGGGCTCCTGCTTGTTGCGCCCACCAAGCAGCTCCTCCTCCGCCTGTTTGCGCTCCAGCCGGTGGTAGTACATCTGTAACGACGGGCGTAGCCAGGAGGGGAGCCACCATGACCCTGGGCACCCTCTGGCTCCCAAAGAGATGAAGGCCCAGCTCCAAGGAGCAGGATGAGCCACTGGCACTGCCGGCAGCGCTCACCTGGTAGTAATAGTCATCATCTATGTTCTCGCTCTGCAGTTGGATCATCTCTACCTTGATGACCCAGTCCTTCTCCTTGGATGTCATCAGCCCAGAGTAAGGGTCCACTTTAGGAGACCACAGCTTCTTGGGGGAGATGCTGACACAGGAGAAGATCGCAGCCTGCTGTGACTGCCCAGAGCCCCACCACCCCACCCCCAGCTCCCCAGGGACCCCCTTACCTCTGCACCTGCCCGCCTTGCTGCTGCCGCTGGGTCAGGATCCGCTGGTGCTGGGGGTGCAGCTGGGTCATGTGGCTGGGCGTGCTGCAAAGGAGACCAGATGGGAGTCAGGTGCTCAGCACGCATAGTAGAGCTGTCCCCAGAGAGGGGACACCCCACAGCTGCTTTGCAGGGCTCCTCCAGTCCCAGCCAGGCACCCCACTTGCCATCCCACTAACCTGAGGTTCAGCTGGCCACTGGCCGATGGACTGAAGAAGAGGGCAGGGTCCAAAGAGGGAGACATGGGACCGAAGTGCATGGCGAAAGGCCGCGGCGGGCCGCTGATGTTGGGCGACATGGGCCGGAAAGGGGTTGGAGATGCATACCCTGCGGTCTGGAGAGGAAGAGAGCAGCAATCGAATGTTTGAGCCTTCTCCTCCAAGCGTCCCAGAGGGGTCTGCCAGCTCCATGCTGGCTTCTTGCTCCTGTCCTCACAGGGGCCACCCTCTCCCAGCACCAAGGGGACGTGTTGGGCACTGCGGCGAGGCGATATCCCCCAGGATCCTGCCACCACAGCTGGGCAAGAAGGGAAGTGTCACCAGGGACTGTGTGCCCCAGGTCCAGCACCAGTGTCCCAGCATGACATAAAGCACAACATCATGTCCGGTGCAGGTCCCACGGGGACATCAGGACAAATAGATTTATGAAGCAATGGCTATGCTGGTGGCTCCACTTTCCTCATCAACAGGACGAGGGAGATGGGTGCTTAGGATTAGACAGAGCTGCAAAGTCTGCCCAGATGGCAGAGCTTTGGGAAGGCACCGTCCCCATTCCCTACTACTCCAGGGCCACATCAGAGGGGACATGGCGGTGGCTCGCAGCCAGCTGCCTTACCTGGTTAGAAGCAAAGAGCGGAGAGGGTCTGTGAGCCGGCGTGAAGGGCCGAGGGGAGCAGGGGGAGCGAGGCACCAGAGGCGACTGCTGCAGGACAGGAGACGGGAGGGGTCACTGGGAAAAGCCTGTCCTCAAGGCTGCACCTCTGGGAAGGCGAGGACAGAGAAAGAGCAAACACAAGAGCCCCCAACAAACCCCCTTACCTGCCGAAGAAAGCGCTGGGGGAAGGACTTTGGGGACATCAGTCTGAAGTCAGGGCGCTTGAGCCGGGGAGAGCTCCCATAGCTCCTCTGCATGGAGGAGCTAAGGAAGTCAAGGGCCATGTTGGTAGATGGTGGGGGCCTCTCCAGGACCTGTAGGATGGCTTTATCCTGCAGGGAGGAGGCAGCAGGAGATGGGAACGGGGCCCAGCTGGCATCAATTTAGCTCCCCCAGCATTGAGCAGCTCACCAAAGCCTTTGGTTGTTGTTCAGCCAGACCATGCACCAGCCAGGCTCCCATCCTGGTGGCATGCAACAGCAGGGGACCCATGAGGACACCTGGCACGGGGCCCCCAGTCCCCCCAAACTCAACAGCTTTGCCTTCAAACCCAGGCTCTGCTTAGAGTGGGCACCTCTGCCTACAGTTTTGGCACCCAAGAGACATGCCCTTGGCATCTCCAGACCCACAACGAGGCTTTGGAGGTCCCTCGGTCGCCCCCAGTTGCCTGCATGACCCTTGGCCCAGGGTACCCTGAGGGTCTGGCTGGGGGTACCCACCTCCAGCACATGGTGGGGTGGGATGCTGCTGGGGCAGGAGCCCCATACCGCAGGATCCATCGCCAGCTGGAAGACAGGGAGATGGTCAGCATGGGGAAGGAGGACGGGGCAGGGGACACTGCAGGGGACACTCAGCCTTGTCACCAGATGGGAGGGGGCATTTTTACCACATCTTCTTTGCCAAACTCTGCCCAGCAAGCACCAATCCTGCTGTCCAGCACCGCTGAGTCCTGGCTCTGCAAGCAAAGAAGAGGTTACAGGCATGTACTCAGCCCTGGCACAGCAGGTCTTCCTCTCTTGGGCAGGGACCAAACTACCCCCTGGAGCCCTCCGTGGAGCAGGACCCACAGGTGTGGGGATGGAGGAGGGAGCAATGGGTCCCCACCAGCTCCTCTGCCTGCCGGCCAGGCAGGGGTTCCCTCCCTCTCTGCTCACACATCACCTCCAGCGTGGGTTTGCTTTGCACAGCTCTCATCACCGCTGGGTCTCCCAGGTCATTGGGCTCCTCAAAGGGCTCCTGGTCTTCCTCCTGTTCCTCAGTCCCAAGCTCCTCCTCCTCCTCTTCCTCCAAGTCGGAGCTGACCTGCTCGACCTCCAGCTCCATCCCACCTTCCTCCTGGGGCTCTCCCAGCTCTTCCAGCCGCTCAGCCACTCCAGACCCCGGTTCTTCCCCAGCCTTGGTCTCCTCTGCCACAGCTTCAGCCAGCTCAGGGCTCACCTCCAGAGGCATCAAGGGTTTTGTGGCATTCTCCTCAGTGCAGTCTCGGTCTTGGAGAGGGGAAGCAGAGCACGTCAGGGTGGGTGAGAGCCTCAGCAGTGCCCACCGGTGTCCCTGCTTCCAACCCAGCTCCTCACCAGGCTTCTGAGGACACCTTCCTCACCCCCCCACCTCCATCCTCCTCACCCCGCTGGGTGCTAGCTGACCTCTCCAACCCTGGGGCTCCCCTGAGATCTTACCTAACCCAAAAGTCATCTCATTGTACAGGTCAAGCTCTTCATCCTCCTCAGCCATCTCCTCCAGCAGAGGCGCATCTTCCACCAGCAGGTAGTCCTCGAGAATCTGGAGTTGAAAGCAACAGAGTCCCTGCTAAGGGAGACAGGCAGGCATAGGGTAACCCTCACCTGCCCCCCAAGTGTGGGGCACCCAAGCTCCC
>NW_010555019.1:0-341 GCF_000687285.1 Phaethon lepturus | reverse complement strand
GAAGGGGAAAAGCGGAAGCCACTGGCCCTGCCAGGGAGGGCAGGACCCGCTGGCTCCGTGCAGGGTAGGAGCCCATTGAAGCCTGCTGGGAGGTGACAGCGTCCCCTGCCAGCGCAGGGGATGCCGGCGTGGAACAGCACCAGCACAGCTGGCACTGAAGAACACCATTAGGCTTCAGAGTGAACACCCCGCTGCCGGGTGATGAACAGCACCCAAGCACAAGGCAGGGAAGGGCACCCCACCAGCACCTCCAGGGTTGTGTCTTCTCCCGTACCGACCGCTCCGGGGAGAGCCAGCACTGGGAGAGGCAGCCCCGGGGGAACCAGCACCGGGAAGGGGGG
>NW_010555018.1:4785-9791 GCF_000687285.1 Phaethon lepturus | reverse complement strand
GTTCAGCCAGGCCGGTCGCCTTCCCCGCCATTAAACAAAAGATAGTGGATTTAGTAGCTCCCACACGTTTCTGTAGCTTCGTGAAAGGGCTATAGTCTAGTTGAAGTGATTTGGTATTTGTTCCATGTCATTATACAATAAGAAAAATTCTGTGATATTCTTCCCTTTAATCAAGCCTCTTTTAATGTCACAGTCCTCCATATTAATTTCCAAGTGAAGAAATACCATATTCCCATACTCTAGCTATATGTTCATTAATGCAGGCCTCTAACTTTTTAAAAAAGGAAACCCTACTCATAGCCCGAATAGTGTTTTGGTCTGATATATTCTAGTTTTAGTATTAATCATGTGGAAATATAAATGCTTTCACTAATTTTACCAAAATGCTTAAAAGTTCTTACACAAAAAGACTGATCAAAAAGTATCTATTTAAAGAACAGAGGTTAGATTAAAAATTGAAAATCTACTTTTTGAAAAGTTCGGATCCCTTTCTTACTGATGCAAAGATGACTTTTAAATCTCTGATTAATGTATAACTCTCTCTGGACAAAACTGCAATATTTTAAAAGTATATCCTGTATATCACTCATACATTTTTTTAAAAGAAAGGCTAGAAAAGTGACATTTAAAGATACACTCATTTTCTGATTCCTCTGCAATGTCTTTTCCTTGTAGTACCGAAAAGACTGAAGCAATTTTTAGACAAGTACGCACCATGACAAAAATACTGGAAGTTCCTACTGAACTAAAAAGGCCCCTATTAGACTTCACAGGTCCTTCAGAAAATGCTATTGAAAGTATTGGCTTAAAAAAGAGAATAATCTTTTTCAAATGTGGCCACTGTGGTACCTGCATGATTTAATTTAGGTATGACAAGAAAACAAATTATTTGAGGCATGAGGAGAAATATGGATTTTACTTAAATGAGTGGAGAAACTGCTGGTCTTGTGCCATGGTGGCCTGTATTCAAAAACCAGCTGAAACTGGGTTCAGGAATGAATAAAGGATCTAAGGCTGATGGAAACTAAGCATGTTACCAAGGTGACATACTTCATCTTGGTGGGACAGCTGAACTACTATTGAAACATCCTAATTCAAATAACCTGTGTTACACTATTGCTCAAAAGACAACGTGCTTTCTCCACCTGGAAGATGCTAAACTGCTGTCATTACTGACAGAAATAATGCAAAGAACAGAAAAGGATGTGTGTTTTGCAGAAGAAGGAATTAGGATAGGGATGAGAAAAAAAAGTTATAAAACCTAATAACGTTTTCTGATATTTTCCTCAGTGAAGATTACAAACTAGTCAGCTAACATTGTACTTCTATATAATTACATTGCTATTGTAAAATAATGCTTAAGAAGTCTTTAATGCCAAGGAATCAGCTTCAAGAGAGAGAGGGTTTTAAGAGTGCCATGAAGGTGTTAGCAACGTGGGTTACCCGAGGGGCAGGAGATCAGCAGTCACTATCTGGAAGGCAGAGCCTTTCTTCCCGAGGAGCTGGGAGGCTGGACACAGGCAGTGGGAGGATTCTGTTCCAAATAAGAGAGCCAAGGGCTCTGTTCCTGCTGATAAACTCCACTCCCTTGTTTATAGCTGTATTTTAAAATTTTAGCTGTTGCATTCCATCGGCCCGAGACCTCTATTAAGCATAAATATCTGTTTAAGTAGGTGCTCTAGCTTTTGTACGCCAAGGGAGATAACACCAGCCAAATGATATGAGATCAGAATTCATGTATGTTCCTTCCTTGACTCTTCCCACTTTCCTTCCTTTTCTCTCTCTGTCAGCACGCACTTAAAACGTTTCAGGCCTCAGACTTACTAAGGTAACGCCTAATACTACCGCTCAGACCATGACAGTGTTTGGGGTAAAGTATACACCATGAGGTATTTGATGAATTTTGTGAATTATGACCTTTCTCGAGGCATCCAGAATGGATCTTTGCATTCACGTTCCTGCCATATGACTCACAAAATACTATCTAGATGTGATTGACTGACTTGCTGATTTTTTTTGGTGGGTCATAAAAGTGAGCAGATTGCAGAAAGAAGAAACAGTCCAGAGAGAAATATTGAGAATTCTCTTGATATAGTCTTTCTGAAGTTAACATAGTTTTAATTTGAAATGCCTTAAAATTAATGAAGTGAGTTTTTTTGTGGTTTGACATGCCTCTAGAGCATGCCTACGTTTTTTGGCAGACTGGAATGGAATGAAAAGGGTTACAGAACACACGAGTCTGTCTGAGTCTCACTTCATCAATGTTAAAGACATTTCACTTCTTTCCTTTAGATCTGGATTTGTCTTTTGTAATCTGGATCCATTTTCGCACTTAAAGGTATGAAAAAAATAAATACATATTTTCAGTTGAAAAATATTTACTACAGCTCTTGCTGACTCAATCCAGGGAAGGGCACTGCCCTTCCTCCTACAGTAGAGATGGTGCTTCAGAAACAGTCAAGTATCCTGGTGAGACGATGTATTTCCAAACAGCAGTCTCCATCAGGCAGCCAAAGCAGCTAGCTAGAGTCCAGATACTAAAGTATCGGCAAAAAAAAGGAGGGGAAGCTAGACTGAATCTAAAAAGCAGCATTAATAATGCATAAGAGGGAAAATACACAAAAGGAAATTTCTTCAGAGCCCAGCTCTATTGCCTAGTGACAGGTTCATAGTTACAAATACGGCAGGATTCCCCCCCTGCCCCAGGAGGTCATAGTTTAAGTTTTTGCTGCAATCTGAAGTAGGACTACATCCATATTTCCCCACATCAACCAAGAATATTAATTCTGGGGACAGGGAGGGTTGTGGCAGTTGAAAAAACGAAGAAAAGTTCAGCTATTGTGGAAAAAACCCCCACAAACCAGGCTAGGACTGGGATGAAACCGGAAAAGCAATTCCTGGAAAGCTTGGGAGTCTTCTGGAGTGCAGGGTTTTCAAAGGCTGTTTAACCATAGACCAATACTGTTTAAGTTACTATGCTGAATAAAGACACAGGCACCTCTCTCAGGCTGCACATGCAATGCTGTTGATGGCAGTACACAAAAAGCACACACTCAGAAGAGCGTAACTAGAAATGTCTGTATTTAAAATTGCTAGAGTAGCTGTATACATGAAACAGTTTTGGGAAAGAAGTGAGACTAGCACTCTAAATCCTGGTTCAGGGGATCACGCTCAGCCCTGCTCTTATGCTCACGGTACTTTGCCTGCAGCTTTGCACAAAGATTATGTAAGCATCACTTTAAAAATTAGTACTTGTCTCTTTTACAACCTTCTTTCACAACAGTTAATTACCTTGTGAATTACTAGTACCAATTCATCACTGGCAGTGTTCAAAAAACGTGTAGACGTGGCACTTCAGGACATGGTTTAGCGGGCTTGGTGGTGTTGGGTTGATAGTTGGACTTGATGATCTCAAAGGTCTTTTCCAACCTTAATGATTCTGTGATTTTGTGAATTGTGATTTGAAGCATTACTATACTGTAAGCACGGTCATTTCTACTGCTATGCGCACACTAAAATGCAAGCATGCTTTTGTCGCTTTTCTGGGACACTCATAACTATTCACAACTCCTCTCTCTGGCCATGCAGTACCCAGACAGAAGTTTTATAAAATGGTAGATGTGGAAGCTATATTTAAAGCTTCATTTGTGTAATCTTAGAAGTGAATTAAACCAATACTACTTTATATGCTTTTTTCCCCCAACCATAGACTGTAAAAAAAAAAAAAAAAAGTTCTGGAAGCTTTTCAGCTCTCAAAACTCATGAAAACAGTGTTCTCAGCAGACCTGTAATGCCTCAAGAGTTTAGCAGTTTTAGTGTTTTTAATTTCCAAGCAATTTCTCTGTGTCTAGAAGTATGAACTTGATCAGGAGATGATAATTCTTTAGACGCTGAAATCTGCTGGGACTATGTCGAGCCTTAACAATTAAAAATAATTCTTTTGGTGGATGTCCAGAAACAAGTTGGATCTCAAGTGAGTATTGCCTTTATGAATAGCACAGCATATTAAAAGTACTAATTTTTAATACAGAGCAATAAACTGCATCTTTTCCCTAATGACCCTGACAACTAATTTTCTATAGATTTACAGTTGAGATCCCTGGATGAAACCCTTTTGTAATCAGTATAACTATACACAAACAGAAAAGCTCAACACTTCTTTCCCCTATAGCTCAGCAGCTGGAAACACCGAAGTTACACATGAAGCACCGATAATATCTCTACGGTTACATCAGATTTAACATTGCCGCATAGGTCAACTCGGAGCATCACAACGACGAAGTACAAGCTTATCGTACCAAAGGTCACGCAAAACTGTCCCTGCATAGAGAGCTATTTTGTCCTCCTTGTTTATTGGTGCTGATGTAGCTATACATCCTATACTAATGGATTTAACTTGTAGGGGGCTGGGGAAAGGATGAGAGTCACTATATCTTGGCTTCCATTCTTCATTAATATTAATATCATCTTCAGCTATAGCATACTGGTACGGTACACGCTAAGATCTTACAGGATAAAGAGCGCCAGTGCTTAACAGGCACGTGTATTCATTTTGAGAATCAAGTACACTCTGTAATATCTTATTATTCTCAATTATTAACTGTGGTTTTATATGTTAGAACTTTGTTTCAGTAACATCTCTTCAGACTTCATGGTCTGAAAGTGACAACATAAGGTTGGATGTTTACAACGTGAAAAATAAGTTTATTTTAAAAACTATATGTAAAACAGAAAATATGTATTGATATCACTAATGAAGCCCGTATGATTAAAAAGCTTCCAGTTTGCTTACTATGAGTTTAATTACATAAATGCAGAATCAATCCCGAGTCCCACAAGAAGTCCCATTAAAAGCAGCAGAGGTATATACATCTGCGTGGATAAGCATCTCAGACTGAATTCTTAGTTTTGTAAACCACGGTGATCTTTGCACCTGCGATGCTTCGCATTCCTGTCACTACAGCTAGCTAGGTAACTGAACTTCCTAGCCAACCCCTTTGAATAAC
>NW_010555018.1:0-4754 GCF_000687285.1 Phaethon lepturus | reverse complement strand
ATGGCAGTTCATCACATAATTCCCAGTGTATATACACATAAATGTTAGATGTTCTTTTGGGAAAAAAAACCCAAACCAAGAAACAACACCCTCCCCCCCAAAAAAACCCAAACCCACAATACTTTTCCATAAATGTCTGGATGCACACAGATGTTGTATATTAAAATTGCTAATTGTTTTACTGACAATATTTGTTGACAGCAAATATTCTTATTTAGCTCATGTTAAATATGCTCAATATTCAATATTCTTACATCAGTTGATGATCATGTCTAGAAACTTTGGTAAAATGTAACGAGTCCATGCATTTTAGAAATTCCTATTGCAAAAGAGATAAAAAAGAAAAAACTGAAAATGTAAAAAGAGGCACAGCTTTTCATCCCACATAGAGCAGTGCAATAGATGTGTAGAAAATAAACACTTCATATGAATTAGCATTTCAATGTTTTGTAAACTAAAGTAATATATGCTTTTCATTATTTTGGTAAAATTAAAGAATGGGTTTACAGCAGTATCTTTAAAATTTCATATTGTTTAAGTTTGTTTAGGCATGGCAAATCATTTCAGCATGATGAATGTCTATGCAGCAATCAGAGATACTAATAGATACTGCAATACTTTTAAAATTCGAAGCTGAGAGAAACAGATACTCTCATTTTTATGTAAGCCATTATTATAATTTACTCGTAAGAAATGTAACATACTATTTCCTATTGCTTTAATATAAGCTATATATTAGATTTTCTTTTTTCTGTATTATGTGGGAATCACAGGAGCAAAAGCAATTGCATAATATGGTGAAAGCACAAAGATTTATAGCATGTGTACCAGCAAGGGCACTTGGACAATCTAAAGGAAGAAGTAGTAAGCTAAAAGACCTTGGGAAATCCCATTCAAATATCTACAAACATCTTTTGCAAAATGTTTTCAAAAGCAGTGACCATTTTTAGCTGCCAGTCACACAAGGAATTTTGAGTTTGGGAGCTTGTTCCTCCGTTGCATTAGTCCAGCTTTACATCAGTAAATCGCCAGAGTGATTTCCACGGAAGTTTCAGCAGCGCTGAATGTAGCAGAGGGGTGGATCAGGACTGTGGGGACAGGTGGCATTCATCACCAAGGGCGAGCATCTTACCGCTGAAGTGAAGGGACTTTGATTACCTGTTACAGATGCTGGAATTTCAGAAAGCACTTAGAGCCGTAACGTATAATTCTTTCCTTCTTCTCATTCGTTAAAAACAACCCCTTGCATTCACGTTGGAAGAAAAAACCCTCCAAAATGATCATTCTCTGGAATAATTCTTCATGCTTTTATAGTACACTAGTGATTTGAAAGTTGCTCTAGGTTTGGTCATCTTAGGCTGTAACAGGCTTTCTAAGCTGGTCTGTGCTCCCAGAGACTTTTCTCTTCCATTCACTTTTGATTCAGAAATTGATGACGTTTTATCTGTCTGACAAAGGAAAATATGTGCAAAAGTCTCAACTTTAATTGAAGGTGTTTCTTCACTTACAAGAAGTAAACCTATGCTTAATTTCATAGCCTTCCCTAAAGCTAGTTTCAAGCTACCCACAAATACCAAAGTATGCTATTTACAGTGCAGGGTGTTTATTTTTTGTTTGCTTGTCTGTTTGGTGGTGGTGGTAGTGGTGGGGTGTGTGTATGTGCAAACAGCAGCATCAAAACTAATGGTTCTTTGCTACGCAGAAAAATTACTATTATTTATTTTGAATGCATATATTACCTTTGATAGATTTTAAAACTAAGAAACTTAAATTGAGAAATATTAAAGTATCAAATATTTTGGGGAAAAGAAGGGCAATGTTTTTTGTTTCTTTGTCAGTTAAACTAATCATCAGGGAGGAAACTTAAGAATGATAGCTATGATTTTTAGAATTTTTTTTTTTTTTTTGGCTTTTACAGAAGCCAAACTAACATAATTTCTTGACTCTAAACTTGATGTCAGCAATAAACAATTAATGTTGTCCTTTCTTTCTGGTAGACAAGCACTTAGAAGTATTAAATAGGAGTGGACAGGTCCTCTCATTTCATAAAATAATGATTTCTCCGTGTGTAGGAAAAAAAAATCACTTATACCTTTGCTTTTCTCTTTTAGCAAGCAGTTAGAAACAGATGTGTGACACTGTATTTATCTCTGAAAAGCAACTATTTTTCTAAGAAATAGTTGGGGAGAAGAATGTATTCTCAAGATGAAATAAAAGATGAAACTTCCTATGGGATACATCCGATTTTGAAGGCTACTGGAATGCCATCTTGATATTTTATTAAGCCACACCATCACTTTATTTTTCCTTTCCTGGAGCTGAAAAACATCTCTTTCTTCTGCCATCATCAATGACTTCCCTTATGCATTTTTGTATTAGGTGACAGAGATGACTCCTCTATGGTGCTTGACTTTTCCCAGGAAAAGGTATTCAGATCGTGATTCTGTCCTCTGTGGCTAACCAAAGGATTGAGCAGTATCCTACATGATTTTCTTCATTTCAAGGAAGCAAAGCAGCAAATGCATAAACCCAAACACTCTGCAAATCGCAAAAATTTCTGCTGTTCGTTATCCAGAAGTTCTTCTCTTGAGACAGTCCCATGTGCTGCTAGAAGTGAGAATGTTACTGCATGTACATGATGTTATCTGGCTACTGAATCAAATTTCTCATAGATACTCAAAGATCTGCCTATTGTTTTCAACTAAAGATTTTTATGCCACGAGCTGAAACCACAGAAAGTTTCTTTAACCATTCTGTTTTCAATAAACCTTGAATCTGTAGGAGGGATTGTAGGAAATTGCCAGTTATACTAGGGAAGTGTTTTTATCCCTTTATTTTAAATTCAAAGAAAAATATTTGAAAGGTTATTCCAGTAAGATAACACAGAAACTCAGAAAACATGATCTTAAATGTTATATCTTACTATAAAATCAAGGCTTGTAAAAGAATCTTCATGAAATAACGTAGTGGTACATAAACCAGTAATACACCTTTTGCAATTTTAAGGGCTATCAGCATACACGAAATACATGTCTATGAACATAAACATATTGTGTGCTACTTTGTCCTATCTAGCCATTCCCCCCCTCCCCAATTCCATAAAGGAGGAGAAATGGATACATTTTATCCATGTATTCTAGTAGGGACAATACTGATTTTTTCAGTTATAAATATGAAGGATATAAACAAGCACCAATGCAAAACTGTTCTCATCATTGAGTATAACTATTCAGAATATCGCACATTGGTGAATAATTCATCCTGTGATCTTGTTCATTGGATTTTTATCTGGCTCAGGCTAAACCTGTCAACCCCTATGCATCTAAGAAAACACCATCATATGCATTCACTAGTGTAACAGGACAAACTGAAATGAGTAGTTTTAGATAATTTAATTGGGTTGTAGGTTTTTTAATGTAATTCAGTAAGTACGTGAACTTTTAACTTGTGTTAACTCAATTTCCTCATGCTTTCATTTACCATTTTGTTGGGGACATTACAGTGATTAGCCAAAGCCCTTCCAGCTCTTAATGTTCTCAATAAATTCTGGTTTAAATTGACTGTCACTTTCTTGCCCTAATAAAGTAGGTATTTGACATCTCTGAAGGAACCAGACTACTGCCTATTTTCTTGAAGAAAATTTTTCTAGCTCCACAAAATCAACAGAAATTCAGTTGTACTAAAGATCGCAATGAGTAGCCACAGCAGGTAGGTGGGCTGGACCAGTACATGCTCAGACAGTTTCACAATTCTGATTCTTTTGGGAATTAAAATGATGCTGCATGCCTTTTGTTTGATGGGCTAAATACCACTACATTCATGTTTAACTGCTTTGTTAACAAGTTATTAGCAGTGTCTGAACTCCCTGAGAAAAAACAAAATATCCAGCTTGTCATCAATACATATCCACTGTGCTGAGATACAAAAGCAACAGCAGTGTTCTTTTTCTGTTAGGTTCAAAGATTAGTGTGGGCCAAGTGCCTTGAAAGCCAATCTGCTAAACTGCAAGATGGCACACTAAAAATTCTGCAAATTCCTGTATAAAATTTCTCCAAAGGCTTTTCTATTTTTTTTTCAGATTCAAGAAATTCTAAGATATATTCATAACTTATTTCATCATGTAAAGATCAGGAATGACCTATGGGATAGAAAAAGAGGAGATTCATAGCCCAGAGACTCTCAGTTCCTTATAATACTGTATATTCACATCACAGACTTGTATTTGGCAAATATCTGTATTTTGCAATCATGGCCTATGCAGTGCTCAAAATGTGTAGGCAAATAATAATGCGCTAGACTTGGAGAACAAATTCTGCCTTCATCTGAACTCTGCATACTGGATTTTTTTCCCCACTGTGGCATTTTATTCTGTCTATTTTGGCTCCCTCTCTCTTGACTTCCTTGAGTTCCAGAACGTCTTGATCAGGTTTTCCCTCACATTTCCTTACTTATGGTCCTCTTAATTAATCCCTGATTTATTTTCCAAGACAACATGTTTTTTAAAGTGACAGTCTTCTCTCCATCCTTCCTGGTGACTAGATCTACTTGGTAATACCAACTTAAAATTTCCTAAGTCTCTTGCTCTGGGTTCTCCATGGATTCAGATGAAGAACATAGCTCTCCTGCAACAAATCCTTCCTCTACTTTTTATATTGCCTTATTTTCATATATAGCCTTATTTATTCAGATATTAATCAAGAGTCACAAAAATAGGAGCCTCCAGATAAACAGAATCACAGAATCACAGAATCACT
>NW_010555017.1:0-3842 GCF_000687285.1 Phaethon lepturus | reverse complement strand
TCTCTATCCCCGGATTTCAGGTTTCTTCACGGCTACTGGGGATGAACACGCCCTCGACAGCGCAGCGTGGGTTGAGGTCTTCACACCCAAGTGCCCTCGAGCTTCAGCGGGCAGCTAGGGTCCCGTCTGGGACACAGAACTCCCCTTGGGGACCACACAGGTCGCAGGCTGGTGTTTTGGGATGTGGCTGCAGCTCATAACTCTCCAGGAGCGCCAGGGACAGAGGAAGACCTGCTCCATAGCTCTGGGGGTGGCAGAACTGTTTGATGGACTCGCCTTGCAAGCACCATGGCAGGGAGGAGGCAGCGAGCCCGGGCGAGCTTGCGAGGGAGGAAAGAGCCAGGGAGGGATGCGGGAGGCTGACATCTGCCTGTTCGAAAGGTGGAGGTGGAGGAGCGAAGAAGGAGGTGAGCAGCGAGGCGGTCTCCCGGAGGAGGTGTCTGGGGAGGGAAATAAAATGGGGTAAGATGCCCCTCTTTCAGCTGACGTGGCACGTCTGGAGAGGTGGAGCAGTGGGATCGCAGAGCGTGCCGGGGAGGTGTTGCGCCGCGGAGCTGGCCGTGAAGCGGCAGCGTGGTGTGACTGTTCCTAGGGACTCACTGTGGCTTGTGCCGGCCAGGAGCCTCCCAAGCAAACCGCTTTCATTAAGAAATGATGGCTCACTTAAACTTCAGCCGTTCCGCTCCTCCGGATCTCTCCTCATTAAAAACGTGTTTGGAAGTAGTTGAAACGTCCCCTTTTTCCACAGATGCATTTTTCTTAGGGCAGCTTTTCCCTTCTGAAACTCTCTCTGAAGTTGATTGACACGACAAAATGGCCTCTTTGGAGTGAACAGCTCCGAAATAGTCATTTGGCCTCTCGCTTCCCGAAAGCTTTCATCAGGGTGGGAAAACGGCGAGAGCTCGGGGAGAAATCCTTTCTCAGCAACTTCGGCCATCAGAGAGCAGGCCAGCTACCTCCCTTACGCCCCGTCCAAGCTGGCAGCACAAGATATGGCTGCAGGGACCCTTTGCTCCACATGCCAAATATTTCATGGAAGTTCAGGGCCACCCAGCACAAAGCAAACAGCGTGAAGCCACAGCTGTATAAATATCAGGGACTGCCGGCCATAGCCCTTCCCCCGGGACCCCTGGGACTTCCCCGCATGTGTGCGGCAACCGAGGGAGAAACGCTTGAGCCTCTCCCCGATCCCCGGTGGGCTCCAGAGGGGGAACAGCTCCAGCTGCTCTCCCATGGAGTTGCAGCTGGGGTGCGGCAAAGGTCTTGTTTTTTCAAGCAACCCTTGTGTTCATCCCTCCGTGCAGCTCTGAGCCACCAACCTGCTGCCAACGGCTCCAGCCTTTCCACAGGGAGCAATGACCGAGGTCCCACCACCACGGGGTCGACGGGTGGAGCAAGCGCCGGGTGGCCTCATGAGCGGTGTAGATGCCGTGGATGTGCAGGGGGAGGCCCGTGAGGCCGGTGGGATGGGAAGGAGGCCCTGGGCTGGACCCGTGTGAGACAGCAAGATGCTGGCCCCACAGGGCTTGCCGGCTCTGGAAGAGAGACCTTGTGACTGCTTCGCTTGAGCCCACCGTTTCTGGGCCAAACCCCTTGGTTCCAGCCTGCCGAGACCTGTGCCGATGGCTGATGGGGCTTGGACAGAGCGAGGGGGAATAAAATGGGCGGATTACTTCTCAGGATCTGCTTGTCCCATGGCATCTGCACAGGATGGACTAGAGCCAAGGTGGCAATGGGTTTCCCCAGCAGAGACCAGACAACAGTCACAAGCAGCAGCCTGTCTCTGCAGGGCATCAAATGGTCTCTCATCCTCTTCCTCCACCAGAGCCCCGACTCGGGATGAGACAAGAGCCGAATTTTTCCGAGCTGCCTCGACCTGTCAAGGCAGCAAAGGAGGCAAACGAAGGGGAGCGCCAACAAGCAGCACGAACAACGCACACACAAAAAGCCCCAGGGTCCCATCTCCCCGGCTGGCCCTTCCGCTCTCCCCGCCAGCTGCCCCGGGCTGGCCTGGCTGCTCATTCCAGGCGTGTTTCTCATGGCCGTCGGAGGAATGCAAAGCCCTGGGGTGTTCATGGAGACCAGCACCAGATCTCTGCTGAAAAGGGACAGCGGACTGATGTCAGCGGAAACATATTTTTAACCCGCATTCGAATGAAAAGGAAACGACCCAGAGGAAACGCATTAAAAAAAAAAAAAAAAAAAAAAAGAGCCTCCTGACAATGAAGAGTCCAGCTTTGCTTTCAAGTTTTACTTTTCCCAGGACACTGACTCCCTCCCGCCCTCGGCCAAGAGGGAAAAGAGCGAGCGAGGGAGTGAGAAGCCTCCCCGCACGCCCCGCAAGCAGGAAGCTTCGGCTATATAAAGACCGGGGCTGCGTCAGGAGGCAGAGGGGCAGCACAGGGGACGTGCCGGGGCCCTGTGACAGCCACCTGGACCACCAGCCCACCTGAAGACGGGCACGTTGGCTGAGCCAGCCTGCCCTGGCTGGGCGGCTCTGATGCCGTCCAACTGTCTTTCCTGTGAGCGTGCAGCCGGCGTACGGCAGCCAGCAGAAGAGGCATGCTTTCATCCTCATCCACAGCGAGCTAAACCCCAGGGAAATGCAACGAAATGAAGCAAGCAAGAGCCTTCAAACATTTTTTTTTCCACAATACAGCGGACAGAGCCTGCTGGGTCGGGCTGTGGGCAGGGTTGCAGGTCCAAGCCATAGCTTGGCAGATGAAAATGCCTGCAGTAAAAGCTGGGGGGGGCATTAGGGGTTTTCTAGACCCTTAGCACCCCAACCGCCATCAAGCTCCCGTCACCCCAACAGGATCTGGATCACCATCCCAGCAGAACACAAATTTCACTCCTAGGAAAGCCATTAACTTCAGATCCACTGCTGGCTCCGGCCAAGCGTGTCACTTTGACGGGGAGGAAGCAGTGGGAGAACTTCCTCCCACTCCGTGTCCTGGAACGTGGGGTGACGTGCTGGCAGCAGAGGGGCTCCCGCAGCTGGCAGGAGGGCAGGGATGGGGCCATGGTGGTGTGGGCAGGAGCAGCAGCCCTCACGGGCTGGAGAGCCTCTGCCACGAAGCTTTGCAGTTTCCCATCTTCCAGGGAGCCTCAGGGGACATCTAACACCAGCTTGCATCCTGGGAATCATCGTCCAGGTCAAATTGCTGTCCACCCTGCAGAGATATCCCATAAACCTTCACCCGCAGCCTAAAACTGCCCCTTGTTCGTCTGCATCCCTCCCCAGAAATGCTCTGGGCACCCTCCGCTCCTCAGCAGCCAGCTGCGATGCTGAACAGGCATCAATAGCAATGCAGCGACTTTCAGGGGAATGAAACCATCCAGCGGTCAGGCACCGCGTCTCCTCCTCCCCACCCAGCTTGGCAGAGCCGGAGGGTCTCAGCCCGTCCAGGGCACTATCCCTCCCCACCCCAGAGCTGGGCTCTCACCGGGGAACCAGTGCTCAGAGCCTCTCCACTGGCCTGACAGCTGACCGGTGCGCAGAGGAAGGAGGGTCGTCGGCCCCAGACGTGCCCCCTCGCCTTCCCCTCCCCTGAACCCGCCCGTTCCCACCCAGCAGGCTGGGGAAGAGCCGTTTGTTGAAACCTCTGCCAGAGAGGCTCATTAACACCACTTAATACCCCGTTTCCTGGAAGGCATGAGGTTCCCGGGGACCGAGAAGGAGAGGAGGAAGGAGGGAGGAAGGGACGGAGGGAAGGGAGAGGTGGTACCCCCGTGCAGGGCACGCCTGGCCCCACGTGGCACCGTGTGCTGTGAGCTAGCGCGGGGAGCGGATCCCCCCAAAAATCTTATCGCCCCGTTAGATCGCCAGCAGACCTGCGCCC
>NW_010555016.1:0-5567 GCF_000687285.1 Phaethon lepturus | reverse complement strand
AACACTCCCACCCAACTTGGTGTCATCTGCGTACATAACTAGTGCCTAATTTTTGTATGGCACAAAATTGAGAGGGAAAAAAGCCATACCAAGTCCTATAGCCAGCCAGCTTGTGCTTTTGATCTCCCGTCTGCAGACCTGCTGACTGCTTCTAAACAGTCAGCAAAAACAGAATTAACAGCAGCAACACTGCTGGTCAACAAGCTTCAATTCTACATACATGACCCCCTGGAAAGCTTTAGGGAATCCAAGTAGTAACAAGGAAGTAAGAACAAGGAAGTTAGTTTTGTGCAATATGAACAAGACCCCACAATGTAGATGTGGTGCTTAGGGATATGGTTTAGTGGTGGACTGGCAGTGCTAGGTTAATGGTTGGACTCGATCTTAAAGATCTTTTCCACTTCCAACCTAAATGATTCTATGATTCTATTCTGCAGCTCAAGCAGTATGATTGCAACTGCTTTGCTCCCTCAAGCAACTTGCCTGCAGATGTTCATGCATCCAGGCAAGCATGTATACAACATCCAAATGCGTAACTGCAGCAGTAACCCCTGCTCCCCTAATCCCTTCAAAGCTCTTGCACCACAGCTGATATTCTGAGCAATGCAGAGTCCATCAAGCATTCCTTTACATGGCTTACCCTCAAAGTACACCACAGGAGCTTGCTGAGCAAATACAGCTAGTGATGCTGTTGCAGAAGCAAGAATTTTACCAACTTTTTACCTTTACTCCAGGCAACAAAGAGTACTTTGGAAAAGAACGTAGAAAGAAAACTCATGAACACTGCTGAAAGTGCATTTTAACGTTTTTAAAGTTATCTGAGAAGGTAAAAGGTATTGCAGTTACAAAAACCCCGCCTGATACTAATTTCAAGAAAGCCATAACTACACACTGTTTTCACTTGATATATTAAGGAATATAGAAATTCTCTTAAGGAATTATATGCTAAGGAAAGTACTGAATGGTGTAACTGGTTAATTTGATATCTTTCATAACACACTAGAAAATTTAATCTTGCAATTCTTAGGCAAAACTTAATAACCTAGACTAGAACATCCTATCTAAACCTTAATTCATTAATTTTGAACAATGAAGTAGCCATACACATTCTTTTGTAGACTTTTCACTGGAAAAGTGAAAAAATCTAAAAAAATTTCTGTGGTAAAAAAATAAAGAAGTGAAACCTTGTTGCTTTATTGTCATGTTTTATTACATTATGTTCTATCACATTTCACTCTGTTACTGTACTGCTTTTCATTAGCTCTAGCCATAAAAGCCAAGCTGTGCTCTTGAGTGTACACAGGGTTGCATGTATGTGCTAGCAAGGAAGACTCACAGAGGTAAACAAGGACAGAAAAGTCTTACAGAATGTTCCGCTACACAAACGTATTACCTAAAAATAGCTGGCTTTGTGACGTTTATGACACTTTTAGTTCAAATCCAAGAGGAAGAACATTTATTCACAGATAGTAGTAACAAAAGGAGAAAACAAACTAGGTATTTATGACACAAAGTAATTTGTGGGCTCTAGCTGTCAGGAGCCCTGTCATGTTCACCAATGGTGCTTTTAAGGAAACTACCACCCTCTGTGTAACTTCCACCCTTATATGGATTTTATTATTCCTATAGGAGGAACAGACAAGCACAAGTCCGTGCATACTCCTGCTCCTGTAGTATACAGCCCAGCAGATGAACTCATACCTCCAGCATGCTCAACCCTACAGCAATGGTATGAATTCCCTGAGAAAAAAAACAGACCACCTTAAACAAATTGATTCTCTTAGTTTAATCCTGACTTCATAGTTCCTTTTCTGGAGCCACATACAAAGAATTCAACAAGGTGTCTTCTCACAGGAGCTTCCATCATGTTCTTTCACCTAAGATGAGATTAATTTCTGGGGCTTAGCCCAGTGTGTTACAGACCTGTTCGCCTCCCATCACAAAACACTTCATTCAAAAGCTCCATATTCCTAGCAGCTGACAGATCACTGACTCTTTAAAGGAAATTCAGTTAGACTTCAACAAACAACAATCCCAAGAAAGAGATGTAGTTTTAGTCATGAAATCTGACAAAGTCACAGCCTGCTTGCTCTTTATGTCTCTGCATACCTGCAGTGTCAAGATGGGACAGAGCACACAATTAGTGCTAACTAGCAGGTTCAGCAAACAGGAAAGGTAAATCTAGATCCCTAGACTGACAGACAGTATTTCTTTACAGGAATTGAAACATGGCTTTTGGTTTATAATTAGAGAGAGTACTGCAGGGGTGGGACCCTCTAAGCAGAAAATCCTTTCCACCGCTGCACGAGAATGTAGGGGTCCAGGCTAGACAAACCAAGGGCTCCCTCCAGAACTGTGCCTCAAAGTAAAACAACTGATCATGCATTTTGCAAAAGTTATCAAGTGAAAAGTGTTAGCAACTACAACACCCTAACACAAGCCTTTTGCCTCCAGAAACCAGTGATAATCAACTCGGAAGTCCTTTGCTACCAAGGAAGGTAGACACTGGAATTTACAAAGAAATGTTCCTCCCTATTGTGCAAGCAGGTTTTGGACTGCAGCCCTCCAGAAAGGGAAGGGAAGACGCTGGATAAGATCAGAACCACTGCAGAGCAGGTGAAAGAGTCAAAGATGATGTCACTCATTTCCTCATTGCTGGATATGGAGAGAACAGGCCCAGAACTATCTTGCTTCAAGATGCCAACACATGGTAAGTGGTTTAGCTCAGAGCCTTGAAAGCTTCTCATTTTGGTAGGAGCTATCAATGTCCAATTATGTTCTGCATTTGTTGAAAAGAAAAACGACATTGAAATCAGAGATCAAAAGTGCTTTGTCACAACCTGTTTGGAAAAAAGATGCCTGAAACTATGGAAGGCCTGTGTGGAATTTTCCTTCTGTACACAGATGCAGAAGCCAGTTAAACAGCCCCTTTGGCTTCAGACAGATCGCTATGCAGTGAGGAACGGTCTGCGCTCAGTGAAAGCAACGGAGCAGAAGCTCTTGGGAGACTCCTGCTGCCCACAGAGAGAATTCGTTCTGTTTGGAAACTACGTTTAATTGCAGCCAGAATATGCTTCAGGTAATGGAATGGAGCAGAGCAATTTCTATGTGAGGAACAACTTAGTTAATGAAAAATTGACTGGTCATATCAGTAACTTTTTTTTTTTTTAACAACAGCTTTAAGCACTTCTTATTCTGTTTTTTAGGATGAATTTACAGACTGCTACTTCCTCAAAGAAGGTGTGAACAAAGATTTTAAAATTACAGTCCTGGATCCAGCTATACACTGCCTCCTCTCAGACACACTCAAAGGCTGCAGCTTGGCTCAGTGCTCAGACTACACAAATTATTTGTATTAAGAGATGAAGATTTAGTCCTTGGGAAGCTTCCCAACTCCTCTGTCTGATAAAGAAAACTCCAGAACACCTCTTGCCTAGGGAACTAGCCCAGTGTGAACTACTAGAACACTACAGAGTACTACAAAAATACCAGTTCACCAACAGATTTCACTTTAGAGAACCAAAGCAAACATCATGACTATTTTGTGATGGGCTTACATTACCACAACGTAAGCCCAGTAACATGTCAGGATTTAACAGTGGATACTTAAACAAAGACTATTTCGACATCCTTCTTCAGGTTATTTTTACTGAAGTCACAGCCTCCAGGAATGTTTTAGATAGCAATTAGACAGACATATCTGAGTACTTCTGCCTTTAAAAGGCCTAGCACAAGCACTGTATATTTAATTTTTAATTAACTCTCAGTTCTACAAATATTAATTTTTCATTCTATTTGTCAACTTAATCTAACTCGATACAGACAATTAAGCCGTAAGTTCAGAAACCTACAGAAAGGCATTTTAAGCAGCTACTGAACATTAAGGAAGGAGTCTAATTCTGAAACAAGTTTTATTCTCTCTCAATTTTTTGACTTTTCAACCTCTATTCAATTAGCAATTGAATTATTTTGTGAAAGCAACAGCATAGACATTTTCTGAAAACGTAACAGACACCAAATTGGAGGCTGTAGAAGTGACCATAGAAGATATTGTACCTGAACAGAATGAAACCAAGTGACTCAACAGCTGCCCGCCTCACATCATCATTCACATCGCTCACCTACAAAAGGCAAAACAGGACATTCAGAACATAGTTAAAACAATTGAGGACTCTGCAACATTTCAGGCCAAGTGTCAGGCACACAAGTTAATCAAGAAGACAGGATTATAGAGGAAGTTAACAATCACGTTCAGCCTTAGCTGAAAAGAGCCTCAGCCTTGTTCATACACTGTGACGGCAAGCCTATCACAAAGAGCAGAGAGATCTCATCTTTCACAGCTCCAATTGCTTTTTCCCAGCCCATCATTACACAGAATACTCACTGCAAACCTGTCACCAAATACTTCAGGATTGTGTTTTATTTTTCAATAGGTTCCCTTTTTGTGATAGCAGTTTGAATATTCTCTTGCTGAAGTCTACTTATCCTAACATCAGAAGACCCTGTTATTTCTACTCGTAGTATTAAGGAAAGCTTTCAGCACTTTACAATCTCTGATTTGGACTGGAACATTAACACTGTAGACACAAAGCCTGTTGAAGTGATGTGCTTACTCTCTCGCCACAAATTTCTTGCTATGTGCTCCTAAGTCCGCTGTACTTACAGCCACATGCAGTAGGCGTCTGATAGCCTTGTTGTTCCCTGAGCCACAGTATGCCATAGCAACGGTGTACATGCCAGAACGACGGAGAATTGGATCCTGGAAGAGAAAGCATCAATATTTAACATCCATCCAAACAGGCACTCAGTAATTCTGACTTTAAATCTGTTCCACTCTTGGGCCTGGCATCTGCAAACAGGTAGCCTCAGTGCTTAATTGTTTATTAGGGATGAGTAACAGGACAATCACCAAAGCAGGCTGTCATTACCAATTTCAGAGGAACAGAAAGTTGCTACACCACAGGCTGCCAAAGACAGTATCTGGCAGATGTGTCATTCTGCTTCTTACTCACTATCTGCAGTTGACCACTACTAGATCCTTGAGAGTGACCCACCTAAAGCGAGCCCCACCTGTTTTTAACGATTACACTCTGTCCTGCTCCTTGTTGCTGCTCACAGGACTATGGAGACCAACTATGAGGCTAAAGAAATAGACAACTAAGCACTGCTGTTCTTGTATTTTTGATCAGTGATGCAACATGTGAAACTGCCCAACTTCAGACCTATGTAAGAACTTCCTGATTCAAAACAGCCAACCCACCATAGCTAGAGATTTCACAAAATGACAGGAAGGTCACCCATGTAACAAAAGGGCCAGGGATTAAGTCACAGCTGAACTTACCTTATCTCTGCAGAGACTCTCAATGAGAGCATCTGCCTCCTCCATCCTCCCGTACATGACCAGAGCAATTCCAACCGCAAGGCCTCGCAAAATCTTTTCATGCTGGGTTTCTTGTGCATAGCCAACCATGTCCTCAATAGCCTGAGCATTTTTAGATCCCAACATAACCAATCCCAGTGCCAGGCCAGCTGCCTCACCTGCACAGCACAGAAAAGCAAAAAAAAAA
>NW_010555015.1:21755-31995 GCF_000687285.1 Phaethon lepturus | reverse complement strand
AAATATTTATATTTTTATATATATATATATATCATACATTTATCTAGTCAAAGGACATCTTTTACAAATAATGTTTCTAAGAGTTTTAAATCTGTGGGTTTTCAGCTTGTGACAAAACAGAGGACATTTTCATAATCTTGGAATCACTGGTCATTTCTGAAAATCTTAGCCCTTGTTTCATGAGATTACTCAGGAGCAGATAAATTTAAAACAAGAAATAAAAAAAAATTATTTCTGTACACAATGTAGAAACATTCTCCATGCAACACTCGTGCTTGATGATATATAGTTTGCAGAAAGAGTAATATTTGAATTTTCCCTTGCCTTTGTGTCCCTGTACCATTAGTGTGGAACACTAATCCATCTCCTTTCAGTGACATATAACGTAGACCCTACAGATTATCTAATCTTAATGAAGCAGTTCTCTGCTGGCCTGAACTGGAGAAACTCCAGTGACTTCAGAGCCTGACTATGCTAGTGAGGGGGTCTGGCTCCACATCAGGTTCTTGAATCATTTGCAACGGATCGCTTATGTAACTTCATTATTTTCCTTATAACAATGCAGCGAGGGATCAGGTTCCACAAGCTGGTAGCAGCTCCCAAAGTTTCACACTTAGGTCAATGCAATTCATGCTGTCCAACAGTGTCAGCTGCTAAAGGGACACAAATGCTTTAGTGACTTTTGTTTTCACCTAGACAGTGGGCATTGGCCAAAGTTCGATAAGTCTGTAACCTCTGCAACTTGGCTGAATTGTAATAAAGTCTCTTTGAAATGGCTTGGGCTCATTAAGCAAAAAGATCAAGGTTAACTGGAAAAATCCTTTGATTTGAGAGACGAAATGTGGTCAGTGACCTAAGCTTAATATAAATGCCTGTTGCTGCTGCCACTGGTCCAATACACCAAGCCGAATAAGCAGCTAGTTGCCCAAGCGATATGAAAGCAGTTTTCAAGTTACTCAAATTTCTGTTGGCAATGGGCTCATGACACTGTCAGCCCCACAAAAGCAGGGGACCTCGTACTCTTGATTTTTTATGAGGGACTACAACAAGAGAGTTAACAGAAAGGCACACCAAAGCCAAAAATTACTTCATAGACAGACACGCTTTTTTCAGGCTCCTAGTCAAGGTCTCTTTACACAGCTAGACAGTTGAGTCGAGACTGCAAACAAGATTAGTGTGATTAGTGCACACAGCTTTTAGTCTACCTGTTTACATTTCTCTTCCAAGTTTCCTTCACCAGGCCCTGAGGAAGTTGTAGTTGTCCTAGCTGGCAAATCCTCACCCACCCAACTATGCATGGTCTGGGTTTGACAAACAGGAAAGTTGATATTATTTAGAGAAAGCATAGATTTCGACTAAATCATCTGAACAGTACACATGCTGTCTTTTTGCAGAAGACTTTAAACCAGTTGCTTGCTTAATTTCAAGTTATAAAAAATCATTAGTATTTGATTTTAACCAGAAGAGCATTCCTTTCAGCAGAGGGCACCGCTGGCTCAAAATTAAATACAGCCACAACTCTCAGCCTTCGAGATCATCTCAGTTCTCCTACAAGACTTTGCTTTGGCAACCACCTGATGGTCTCCATAACCACCTGAAAACCTCTGCTGAGGTGCAGAGGTTTGGCAGTGCTGCACTGAGATGGCACCAGGGCTTACATCTGCGTATTAGCACACATTGGCATAGGGCAATGCTTCGATTCTCCGATGAGCGTAGCTATGTTAAATGAGTTAATTCACATCTACCAAGACTGTTTGCAGGCTCTAAACAAGTGTTATTTAAGTGTACTTTCCAGCAGACAACTAAATGTTAGCTGGCACCAAGCTAACAAACTATCTACCAAACCAAACCTCCTGCTTGTTCCTTTTTGAGGTCTAGAATCAGATGCGTATGGACATCCACATTACTGATACGGTAATATGAAGCACAATGGCTTCATCAGTTCATACATAATCCAAGCATGTTAGCTTGTGCACAGTTTTTAAACATACAGTTTTCCCAAAAGACTTCTGTTAGAATATGCTGTTTACATCCACATCCTGAAAAGGAATAATTTGTTTAGCAGATTTAACTACAGAATTCACATACAGATTAAATCCACATTGCTATTGTATTTTATACAGCAAACACTTAATAGATCATGAAAGGCTTTTACAAGTCACGGATAGTTGCATTACATGTGTTAAACGCACCTTGCTGGCACTTGTTTGAAAACTATGCAGCACTGAATCATCACATATTCAGATTACTGTTCTATAATGGATTACAACTCCTTATGCATGCTGTTTGTGACCTGGGCACAGCAAAGACCATAGCAAAAACGTTTATTATTTCTGAAGCACCAGATGTTATCCCAGAATTCAAGCTGATGAAGGCTACTCTGAGTAACTTTGCTCCTTACACAATGGCATTTGTTGCAAAAACAGGTTTCAGGGCTAGAAACGAAGGTTACGTTTTGTTAACAACTGAGAAACTTTTATTATAAAGCTGGCATGATGTAAGTCTGAATTCTGACGGGGAAGTTCCCACATATAAGCTAAGAAAGAAGAAAACCTACTGAAGTAAGATGGTTTGTAATAAAAACATGCACTTTAAGCTGCACAGAGTCTTGAAATGCTAGAATAAGTATGGCAGACTTATCCGTCACAGTGCAGAGAAAGCAGTCTATGGTCTATTTATTGGATGGCTCTACAATGCACATGTAAATATTACCTCTAACCTCGATTTTCAAAATAGATACGTCATGTATACCTATGTAGGGGTATGTGTGTTTATATAAATGGCATGTACGCACAAACATATTATGCAAAAACACATAATATAAACATGAGTATACACATTATGTGAAGCAATTTCTTCTTAGCTCATATTACTCTTACTGTTTCAAGCAAACTAAGAGAATGTGCTTATAGTACAAACTGCTTTCAACTCAAAGGATACTAGAAGGCTGTATAAAGCAAAAGAGATTCATTTTAAGGAAATCTGTCCCAGCACCATGTTTCCAACAAGCACATGATGATTTTCTGGCCACTAACATTGGGAAAAGCCATTTTGCTTACCCTGCGTACACTAAAAACATTTGGGCTCTCATAGCTCTCTAGCATCAAATTCAAAACAAACAAAAAATTATGGCTACTATTTTGGAAACACAGCTAGGACACAGAGATCCTTTTTGTTCTAATAGCATTAAATCAAGTAAACACTGAAGTCCACCAAGTGCCATTTTTTATGTATTACACTGTTTTTCCTAACACTGACTATGTTTAAATGCCTGAAAGGAGTTCCTCTGTGCATTTAGGCTGAGTTTGACTTCTTTAGAAATATCCTTTAGCTAAAAGGCTGACCTCAGCAGTATGGACATAATCCTATTTAACATTCCATAAGCCTGAAATGAAATCCTAAGGCCTGGTTCTCTGGTAACTTGGCTCTTCATGAAGTCCATGAGACACACAAGTCTGGTGTAGGAATATCACAAGAGTGCTAGAGAAACCTGTGACCCAGAAAGGCAAGGGCCTGCAAGTAGGGAATATGAAAACAATTTGCTATTCAAAAACATTTCTGTAAACATCCTCTTTGCCACTGCTACTGTAACAGGCCATGACCAACGGTGTTTATTGCCCAACACCAGTAAAGATGAACGATGCCATTTCAGCTCACTAAGGGTCTTTGGAAGTGCTTTTACAGTGACACTTCTGTCCCAGAGTTGCTCAAATCAGCCTGATTCTAGATGGAAAATTAAAGTTCCTGGAGAGATTTTAGGAGTATCATGGCATAACATTGCCAAGGAGCCCAATTTCATTTCCTTAGCAGTGTTTGCTTTCCTATTACTGGTCCTCCTACAGACATGACAGCAATATTTTATCCAAACTTGCCCTGGGCTTTATTGATAGATATGATTTCCTTATCAAATTGACAACATCAACATTTCTCAAGAAATGACATCTAGGACTACTACTTAAAGAAGTAAATACACCTTCATTGCCTGTTTGAGCATATGAAGAATTGCTGACCTGCAGCCTCCTCTATGAAATCTTCCTCATTTTCCAGTATAATTCAGAAACAGTTTCTCAATTGGGTTCTCAATCCCAAACTTGTTCTTTGGACACCTCTAGACTACACCTGCAAACCACTGGTGCCAATCCAAGGAAGGCCCTACCCCTACGTAGTCTGAGGGGTACTTCATCTTCATGCGAATCACAGTAACACAAACAAAGCCCCCTCTCCTGGGCTTTTTGATTCATTGCAATGGCTCTACTTTCTTACCAAGTCCCATCCACTGCCTGTATTCAAGGGCAGCTTGGCCAAACTCAGTAACGAGTGGGACAGTTGAAAGAATGTTTTCCCAGTTACACAAGTGAAAGGCAGAACATGATGTACACGTGACACGAGGCTGCCCATAACATGTAAAAATGCATTCAGACTTGTAAAATAAAACTACTCTGGGAATATTTCATCAACAGAGAAGCCAGTCAGGATATCTGGCAAAAACGAAGAGATTAGTAGTCCAAATGACAATCAGGCAATAAAGATCTTGTTATTTGTCATTACGACCAGAGCTTGGCTGATTAACAAGATGGTAGGCAATGTCACTGGCCCTTCACCTCGGAAGGCCTTGTTTCCCTTCAGCCTGTACAAGCTCCTCCAAAAGGCTAAGATCCTGTGTGCCCTCACAGGTGACTCCACCCCCTCTAATGCTGAGCACTCACGTTTAATAAAACTTTCCGTTCGCCTGAGCCTTGGACAGGACGTTTCTTTAGGCTTTGGCCAGAGTCAAATGAGAAGCCTCATTCTAATTTCCATTCTCAAGCTGATGGCTCTTTTCCAAGATCTAAGTATTTTCCCACACAGAGCCCAAGCCTGTCATCCAAATTCAATAAGCACTTCACCTAAGTAAGGATTGCACAATAACTTTATTGGCAATATTAGTGATAACATGGTGAAGTTACTGACTCAGTGTCCTCAGACTAGTCATCACAATATTTGCATTGCCATTGTGTTACTTTTCTGTGTGGTAATTAACTGGCTTTTGTAAAATTATTTCATCAAATCTTAAACATTTTCCAGAGAAGAAAAAAAAATCAGAATCGGTTTGTAGCCTCCTGTTACAGAGAGGAATAAACCAAGGCAGAGGAAAGTCAAGTGAATCGCACAAGGTTAGATGCTACTGCAATCAAAATTAGAGCTCAGTTACCTGAAATCCTGATCTGTGCCCTGCCCATTGATATGTTCTGCTTGAGGAAAAAGAAGCAAGCCTGCTGTATGTGCAGAAATTACCAACAGGTGCTCTCATTGCACTTGAACCACATCCCATCCAGGTCTCCATGCAGTGCTGCGTGACCTGGTCCTACCCAATGGCTTTTGTTCAGCATGGAGGACAAGCGCCTTTCGCCTTTCTTCTAGCACTGCTTGCAGGAAGTAAATCTTAACTTGAATGTACAGTAAACACCCGTAGGTATTAACAATCTTTAAAACAAGGCAAATATTTACCCGTAACACACTGCAGATCACCTTATTTTAAACACAAAGCTTGATAATAATTTTGACTGTACATAGTTTGTGGCTACTATCAGCAGCTTGAATGGTTTCTGCCCTGAGAAGGAATCATGACATTTTGTCAGTGACACACTGTAATATCAACTGTACGTTCCTCAAAGTACATCATATTTTTCTTATGGTAACAGAGCTTATCTTTAGCTACAGATATCATTCCATACAAGAACATAAACTGCTTTATGCAGAACAGCATTTCCTTTGACTAAGTTTCTTTCTGATTTCACTAGCTGTAAAACATGATCTGTAGTTCAAGTGAGGTGTCAGACAGGTGAAGTGTCCTCATTAAGGGTACTCAATTAGTCATCATAAGAATAGGCAAAGTTTATTAATAAAGCTGTATCATTCAGTTTGAAAAAGGTTTTTGGACTAAATGCCACCTTTTGTTCTATTTTTGTCCAGTGCCTTAACACCACAGGGCTGGGACCTCCATGACCATCACATAGTGAATAGTAGTAATGGACAAATGATCACTAATAAAAGGATAATCCCACTATTGACTGAAAATATAAACCATTTCTTGAAGAGGTCCCTTGATTGCTACCATAGGATCAGATCTGCAAGACTAATTACTGTGTGCACACAGCAGCCACATGCTTTCCTCAGTGACAGAGGTCATTTATATACTTCACCACCAGCATAGCAAGCTTGTTTTACCTGCATCTGCTCAAAGGTAAAATCCAGACAGAACAGCATGGCCAGACACACAGACGCTATTTGCATTAAGGTGGCATTCTGTAGCTCAAATCCAGGCGAGAACCACGTTGGCTGCGGGACTACATTTCTTGGGGGAAGGAGTCCATGCCTCCGCAAGCAGTTGAGCACAGGCATCGTTGTTCCAATCAAGTCAGCCGCAGCAGTATACGTGGACTGGACTACGCCAGCCAAGACTCCTCAGTACCAAAAGTAAAGTCAGCTCTTGTCAGCTTGCAGGAGCTGAGTTGATTGTACTGGTGGTCTCAAATCCAGGTTCTATTGAAAAATTACCTTATTTTACACTTTTTACAGGCCTCTTCTAGTACTTTGATAATCTGAAGACTGAATTGGTTCTTCTCCCTCTCCCCCACAACCTCAACTGCTGTCTCCATTTTTAGGTTGCGACAATGTTTACAATACATGGTCTGCTTTGCACTTAGAAAAAGCCAGATCTTGAAGGCCACCATAATACCTTCCACAAGGGCAGAATCTTATGATCCTTAAATAAATCATCTTGATATTAAAAAAAGGTACTTGTTTTCTAGGTTACAGTCTCCAAAAAAGAGAACTTTTAAAAATTGTGTTCTTCAGAACATTTCACTTGTCTGGGTTGGCCCTTGATAATCCAGTTTGTTACTGCATAATGAGTTTATCTGTCTCTTAATTACAGTCCTGACAGAGATAATGGCCAATGATTGCTTATAAATCTTTTGCTGCAATGTTTCTTCCAAAGCCCCTGGTTTGTACTATGTTCTTAATAAAATCATAGTACAGCAACGGTATGATAAAATAAAGATCACCTGGGCATTCATTTTTAGTAGTCTAAGTTAGCTTAACTGTGTAATAATTTACTTGAAAGCTACAGGAATCAGAGGCAAATCCAAATCACATGTGGGTTTAATAAAAAGAATTTAGATCCAGCAATCTCTCATCTGCCCCCAAGGCACTTGCCCAGGCACTGCTCAGGTGGAGCTTGCTGTAAGTTTTGGCAGAGCTCTGCACGTCTTTGAAACAGATAAAAGGATGGACACCACACTGTGAGCACCCGCTCCTCACATCCCACAGCTTCACAGCTAACAGCCAACTTTTTCAGCTACTGCAGATACTCTTCACTCAATTTTGCATGCAGCAATGATGACCCCTAACGGTGGAATATTTCTTCTGCTGAGCGATATGCAGAGATTTTGCTTTTTAATGTGTATTTCTACTTAAAGTAATTACAACATCCTCTTGCAGACCACCAGCAGTGTAAACAGCTTGAGATTGATTTCAATCGTAACAGAGAAGCAGCTTCTTTGCCTGTTTAACTCTTTCTGACTTTGTACATGGAAACATCAAAAGTGAAATGCATAAAACCTGGACTTAGATCTGGAATAAAGTCACCTTTTTTTTCTGAGGCAGACTATTTTGCAGAAGTAAATTTCAGTCACACTGGTGTGAATTATCTCTGCAGAAAGTCTTCAGAAAAGAGGACGAGACATTTTTCTCTAGATCCAACCAGCATGCCAGTACGCCAGAAAGCAAACAGCATGTCCCCAAAAAGCTTCTTTGAAGCCTTGTGTCAGCTATCAGATAATGCTGCAGTTGCAGCACCTTTGATACCCAGTGATCTTTTCATCAGAATCAAGTAATCACCACGAACAAAAATTATTTTCTTATTTCCAAAGTTATAAAATAATGTCATTCTAGTGTTAATTCAACATTGTAAGTGCATGTAGAGTATAAAAATCTCATACAATTTTTAAAGTCCGAAATGCTTAAAGTTTTTTGTTTTTTAAATCCAAGTACATCTCAAAGCCTTTTAACTCCTACTGGAATCTATTTCTACATCTGGGCTGGGAAGAGAAGGTAATTCTGAGTTGTGTTAGAGATGCCAGGTACATAAAACTAAGTCTCATTTTTCTCTTGGGAGAGATGAATATCGTTATGTGCCCCATTTTAGCTTGCCTGACACTTGCATCAACAGCAAGATAAAGCACAAGGTAACTGTATTACCCAGGCCTGACCTAAATCTGTCAATTTTCTCCAGGTTGAGATAAACACACAGCTCTTAAAAGAAAAGAGTTGAGAGTCCCTGGCAGCTTAGTGATTTGTTTACTTTCTTTTAGCAATATTATAACACAGAAGTTGTGCTAGATTTCACTCGAGTCTACAAAGCACAGAGCCTTCACCTAAATAAACAAAAACATAGAGATATTTCCAGACTGCTCAAGAACAAGTACATTTTCAAACCTGGGTATCTTCTTCTATGGTAATAGTAGTTAAAAGTCACACAGCTAAGTACCTACTAGGAAAAAAAAAAATGAAGACATGCTTCAGAAACGTGTCTTTACTGAACTGGCAATTTGGTTTGGACAGTAAAGTATGTAAGTCCATTTTTTAAAATCAGAATCTAACCACTGAATTTTTTTCATTACCTTTATTACCATTACTTTTGGGGGTTGTTTGTTTTTTGTTTCTTTTAGGTTGTTTTTTTTTGTGTGTCTTTTTTTTTTAGTAACAAAAATTACTGCAACTACTTCATCATCCTGGCTTACCTTTCTCACATCTGAGCTCTTTGGTTCTGTTGTCCAAGTTATAATTCTAGATACAGCAAGTCTTGTCTCACTGGAGTTCACAAAATCTGTCGGATCCATCTGTCTTGCCAAGGACTCAATATACTTCAGGATAGCAACTTTCACCTGAGAAGTGAAAAGTTGATCTCATGAGCTGGCAAAGATGTATTTATCCCATAATAAACAGATACCACTACAGATTGACAAGACCTATGTAAATGGGGGAAAAAATATCCCTGTGACATATCTCTGTCATGTCTCAAAAATCAAGAGCAGCTTTTTACACAGGATAAATTTTGCGTAGTAAGAGTCTGGAATGGTTTATCAGAACTGGCCTGAAATACATATGTCTGCTCGTGCATTTGCATAGCAGATCGGTACTCCACCACACTGTTTCTATGAGTGGTTATTGTTCTAGATGCCAAACCATAGCTTTTGGTCTCAGACCAAACACCTGATTGCTGGAGTCTCAAAAGATCCAAAATGTGGGAGACCGAAAAAGAAGACTTGAGTCATTTGGCATCCTGTATATTCCTGTCTCTGGAAGATAAATGTGTATGACCTTCAGAGTTTACAGTGTTCCTATAGCCTTGAAACAGCCACCTCCTGAAAAGCAGTCTGCACAACGGTATCCTTTTGGGAGGATTTAGTAAGAGGAAAGCTCTGATGTTGTTTTCTCCAAACCCTGCATGTGCTATGTCTGATCCGTACAACAAGCACTTGTTAAGGTGTGCCCAGGGTCCCAGCTTCCCAGCTGTTCGAGACAGGGTCTGGTCCCTTCTGTTATGCACAGCCAGGTTTTCTTCTCACCAAGACCAGGGTGAAGAGGAATTTTCCATGTCTGAACTTTACTCTAATACATTCCAGTGCGCTTTAAGCCCAACTTTGACTGATGTGTGATGAGTCACAGGGCCCTATTTTAAAGGTATTTAGATTTATTAAAATGGAGAACAAGAGAGTTAATCAAAGTTGCCAATATATCATGCAGGTGCTTACAATTAATTATCTTATCATGAGTTCTAGGCTTCATTTTATGCCTGACATGGCAAGCTGAGACAACCATGTTGATGCTTTAGTGAACAAACTTTTGATACTGACCTTCAGGTTCGGGGTTTGGGTCTGATCTACAATAAACCTCATCAAAATGTTAAATTGTTGATCAAATGGAAAAGAATCCCTGTCCAAAGAAAACAAAGGCAAAAATGTAATGCAACATAAATTTTCAAACTAAATTAACTCGATATATTAAAGCTTATACAACAGATTTCAACACCTATCACACTTTTCTTAACTTTACCATCAACCAGAGAAACTCCAAGTCTAAGGATTAGCTGATTGATTTAATACTGGAGAAAACTGCTAAATCAACACCTTTATACACTGCTATTCTACCTGTTCTCTGTATACTTACCAAGCTTTTGGCACACCTGTCCATTCCT
>NW_010555015.1:0-21724 GCF_000687285.1 Phaethon lepturus | reverse complement strand
TTCATTTCAAGCTGTGCTTTGTTCCCTTATCTCTAGTAGCAGCCTGATTTATCTTGTCCTCAGAGTTCGTATCTGGTTTTGATTTCTCTCCTTTTTCCTTCCTCTATCCTATTTTCTCCTGGATTACTACTACTGCTTTCTTAATTATCTCATTTCTAGGATGAGCTGAACTTTACCGTAACAGTGTCCTGCGCTGGACTTCCTTAGAAGAGGACATTGACTACAGAATTGGCGTGCACCTTGCAGTAGCATTCAAGGTCTTATCCTGACATTACCATTATTTGCCATTTGAAAACATGAAAGATGCTCTGAACTTTGTGTTAAAGCACTGTTCATATTCTGAATACTGCAAATATATATAATAAAAAAGAAAACTGATATCAAAGCACACGCACACCAAAAAACCCACAAATTAACAAAATTAATCAGTCGCACACTTTAAATATTCTGCTTTAAAGTTATCTATTTAGAAAAGAGACAGGCCTTTTTAATTCAATGCTTGAAATACTGTGACATAACTTTGTTCTTTATTCTGGTATTCATCAAGATTGAGCCCTCAAAACATCCAGCACTACTGGGTTTCTAAAACGTTCATTAGATGCCTTCCTGTAATCCTGTAAAAACTTCCATAACATTAGCCATCTGAGTACTCTACCTGGTGACATCCAGAGCTTTTTGAACTTTTGCTTGCACAGATCCCAGCAAATCTGCTCCCATTTTCTTTAGCAACTGGGTCAGGAGAACAAAAAGCCAATCCTGCAAATCATCTTTATGAATGATGATGAAATCAACCAGAGTTTCCAGGAACATGCTGAAGACCTATAAACAAAACAAGTGTCACAAAAAGGAACCCCATGCTTTAAATAAGAATAACCAAAAGGGGAGATGTTTCAGGATGACTTTGTTATAGACAGTTTCATGAATGAATGATTTTAGTGACTACATTGCTCTGAAAAAAATATACAGACAAGACACATCTAAAATGTGTCATATTAAAATACCAAATGAAGGAAGGGGGTAGAATACACTTACTCTCTGTTGTGAATTCCACGGCAAAAGCAGGCCATGCAACAAAACAAACCACTCGTTAGCACACATAGTGATCAAGGCTGGTTGTCAGATGCAGTTTGTCGACAGATAAAAGATGCATTCATTGAAAGTTTACATTTTCTTAAAACACAATCTCTCCTCAGCAGAGTTACTTAAAACATTAAATACTTTGGATCAGATCCAGTCTCCTCACTCATGGAAGTAACATATGTTTATGTATGTTTATATGGAACAAAGTTTACATTTGTTTAACACCATAACTAACCAGTTTATAGCAAGAATTCTACGAAAGCAGTGCAAACGACAGATCACTACTGCCACAGAGGACATACTTGAGTTCAGTGTCCAATAAACCCTCACCTTACTCGAAAATCGGCAATATTTTGCAAACGAATAGCTACACCTTCACCATTTCCACAACACATACTGAACCTCTGAGAACCAAAACATTAAGACCTCACAGGTAGGAACTGCCACACTCAATGAGGCCTGTGGGACAGATGGTCCAGACTATAATTACGGCCAAAAATGCGCACTTCAAGCATGACCTGTGACAAGCAACCATGCCTGCCCAGGAGGTTTCCACCCAACAACCATTTATTAAAACTGGTTTACCAAGTGGTCTGAAGTAGAAATATTTATACAACTTGTTCTTGCCATTGCTGGTTGCCCTCAACCAGCAAACCTCCTCCAAAAGGGGCATGAAAAATCCCTTTTCCCCTCTCCCTGTTCCCACCTACCTGTCAACAGAAGACCACTGGGTCTGAACTTGCCTGTGGGCCCATTCCCTGCTCTGCTTCTTTTTAAGAGATGTCTGTAAATTCATGCCACGGCCTTTAACTTCAAAGGTCAGTGTTATAAAGAAGGCAAAGTGGCTATATTAGAGACTTTATTTACTTATGAGATCCAGAACAATATCTTGGTGAGAATGTGTACTGCTGCCAGGTGTACACGCTACAAACCCCGGTGACCATGATCCTGAACTATGGCTCGTTACCCTTCATGGACCTCACACTACTGTCTATCACCAAGACACTCCCTAGAGAAGTACAGATAAACCTGAACCTCTCGCTCCAGGAGCTGACATCTGAAAGGCATTAGGCTGCTCCTTGGGAAGCACAGGGTAACCAGTTCCTAGCAACAGAGGAGAGACCAAGACACATCCCTTCATTGTAAAACAGAGAAAAACCAAGGAGATTTATAAATGCCAGTTTCCCCAAGCAGATGGCAGGAGTAGAAATACAAAGCATTCATCTTGGAACAGTGTCAAATGTGCACACATGCTAATGTAAGAAAGCGAGCCAAGTCTTTGTGATCTTACCTTGCTGTGAGGGTCAGCAAACATGCGAGTAAATATTTCACATAGCCTTTTTAACTCGACTCGGCTAAAATACATAAATAAAACATGATATTAATGCTCAAGCTTTAGTTGCAGCAAAAAAACTAGTAACAACTGAAAAATCTAACCTTCTTTATTTAAATGTTACTTAAGTCACACTTCTGAAAACTCTGTATCTAGGCAAGGACTTAACTGGCATTCCAGTTTAACTGCTGAGATCACCAATCTTACATTGGGAAATCTAATAAACGTGTTTTGTTTTTTTAAATCATAAGTCAGATCCTTCTATTTTCTGCTGCTTCTATTTTCTTCTGTATTCTGGATTGCAGAAGACTACTTGAAATGCACACATTTGGGAGGTATTCACTTTCTGCCTGCATCAAGGTCACAGGCTCACTGAAACACGGCTCTTTTGCAGCCTAGGAACAGGTTTCTCAGGTCTCCTTTGTGTCAGGGAATTCAAATTTTCAAGTAAAATCAGAACTTTCATGCTGTTTGGGTGTATACTAATCATAAATATTTTGGTCTAAATTCAAAGTTGCTTCAGTAAAATCAGTCTAGAATCACACACTATTAAAAGATACCAGAACTGACTCCGAAGTCTGAGGGCAGACACACTGAGGAGACAAATACATAGAAACAGAAGACATATTAACAAGTGGGAAACCTACTAAATCAGAAGATAATTAAATCAAGGCACAATCTAAGTTCCTATTCGTAAGAGATTGAGGTGCTCAGAAATGCTCTTTTTATGCCAGGGGAAAAAAGAATGATGTGTGGGTCCCTTTCATAAGATACTGAGTTTGAGTCAAATGCAGAACTGTTTGGTGCCAAAGCTCTTATTTACAATGCATTGAAAATACAAGTCTTCGTTTTCCTGTAGTGCAAACTGCCAAAGAATGCAGAATTTTTCAGAGCACAGCAGTTAGGTAGTATTTCCTGCATACTATGGATGCAATTAGATATTTTCACAATTGCTATGTAATTACAGCAACTAGTGAAATGCACATGGATTGCTCAGAGAACAGCCATTCAGATCTTGACTACAGGTACCCTCTTTCCAGAAAGATGTTAATTCTACAATCCACCAATGTATCTCCTCCTCTCTCAAAACAGGCTTCAAAGAACAGGCCAGAATATGCTAATAGTCTGCAATTATTTTATGTTACCTTGTTTATAAGTAACACGGGACCTTTTTTTTTTCCCCCAAAATAAATCTATGTATGAAAGGCTGATCAAGTTTTAAAAGGGCACAAAGACAATGGTCCTAAGAGTTTGATGTAGAGAAAAAACTCTTTGTAACGACGCCACAGCAAGCTGTCAGCTTCATTCAGGAAGAGACTGTACAGTCTCAAAACTACCCTACAATGCTCTTCCTGACTTCATGCAGATTGCAGCTCTCTGAATGAACCTTATTTATTACTCTAATAATTTTCTTTCTGGACAAAGGTTACATGAAGACAGCGAGTATAAGCATGTCCCTTCCCAAAAGCTCATGGACCCAAGGTAACAATGGAAGTACTAAATTGAAACAGGCAGTGGAAGAACATTTCCTTAAGGGACTTGTTGGCCTTGTTTTATTTAACAGAACTTATGAGGAGCCCTTAGAGAACTAGGCCACATGAAGCTGTATGAAACAAAGAGGATAGGTAAGTGCCATACCTCTTTGCATGCACATCTTTCTGGATAAGCAAATCCCAGCTAATATAGGATCAAACATCTTTCAGTTCAGAGTACTAAAGAAAACCTAGCCACATCACTGCCTTTTATTAAACTTCTTATACCACAACAGAAGATACCAGGTTTAATTAGAGACTTGCCCCTTGGACTAATGACCTTGATGATGTTCTGCAAGATGCCATGAGAACAAACAGGGTGATAAAATCTAATCATTAGAACAGGCACTAGATCAACCCTGAACCAAGGAGGAAGCAGACCAAAAGCAAACAAAAATGAAATATTATCTAGAGAACTAAAACCAGTATCAAATTAAAAAATAACTCTGCAGGGATGTAGTTTCTGGGACAGGCTTATGAATTATTCAGGATCAAAGCTAAGAAAACTTGCTAGCTTGAGGGACAAGTGACAGCAGTACAGTTCAAACACTGCAACCAGCAGGGTTGTAAACAGTAATTTAATTCTACTGGTGTTTCTGCTAAGAGCTGCTGATCTGGATAAATAGCCCATAACCTAACCTTCACAGCACTTCCTCCCTTGGAACTATCCCCAACAGCACACAAAACCTTGGTTATAATCCTCACACACCTTTGTGGCAAAATCAGTCTCACCCAACTTTTTCATACAAGTATACGAGGTGCCACAGTTTTTCCATACAGTTCGTTAAAATAAAGAAAAAGAAAAAAAGGCAGCATAGATGTGGGAAGTATCTTTTAAAAGACTCGTAAACAGACCACATCAAAAGCATCTCTAGAGACTTTAACTACCCGTATTAAAAACCTGTAGCACTTCCCACTTAAGGACTGCACTACATCATGTGAAGGGCTAGAATATTTTTATGAAAGCAAGAGAATAACCTTTCCAGGCCTGCTCCCAGTACATTTTCATTCAGCCTGTTAACGTGAACCATCAAATATTGTCAGTCAGCGTGAAGGCCTTTTAAAATAGAAACAATTGTGCAAATCCAAGTAGGTAGGCTATAAACCATGCAACAACCACTTATAAACTTGGTCATAATTTAAGTACATAATATTCATAACAGGAAAATAAAAATATTATAGCTATTCACGAGTTCTCTTCAAAGAAGCCAAGAGATAAATGCTTGTTTCCAAACACGTTCACCATAAACTAAGTAGAAAAGCCTATAGCCTGATAGCCAGGTGACTTTAGTTAACGTGACCTGTGGCCTTATGAAGTTTCCACAGGACTATTGGGTAGTTCTAAGATCTGCTTTAATGTGTAACATGCCAAAGGTGTTTGAAGCATTTATGTGTCTTTCAACAAGGGAAAAAGGTCTGCCTCTCCTACTATAATCAAAGTTTCAGAGTTGGTACACCTATTTCATTGCCCTAAGAAACTTCCCTCTACATTATAAACTACATCATATATAGGAAATCCAAGTTTCTCATATAAGATTTTTCAAGAGTTACAAATAAAGTCTATAATTATACCTAACACAACCTTCATAATGAGTCAAAGTATAGTCAACATACTGAGAGCATTGTCTGATCTCATCTTTGAGTCATTTTAGAATAAGTGCAATGTTTGCTTCACAAACTAAGTTACTGGGGAAAAAAATACTGAAGGTTCAAACAGGCTACTGTAAGAACGGCACCACCCTTTGAGTGCATTTACACTACCACCATTGTGGGAAATCTCACTATGCTGCAACAAGCACCTGCCATTAGAGGTCTTCAGGAGACAGAGGCAGGCTAAGAGAAGACAGCATGCTTACCTGAGTCCTGTCTACTTTACTGCTACAAATTTAACAAATTATACTGATGACAGAGCATAAATGTGTCCACAAGTAATTAAAGTCCCACATTGTGGAGAAAAAGCTTCCACAGCTTGTGAAAGATACTATCTGTTTACATAAAGCAGATAAATATTACTAACTTCTGACTATAGCAATCTCGCATGAATGGCTGACACTATAAAACTATTAAGGTCACCTCAGTGTCCGCTGGCTTTTCAGTAAGTTCTGAAGACCTATGAGCCCCTCTTTCCTCTCAGACCAGTTGGAGCTGGCACAGTGGTTCAGGACCTCAGCCACGTCTTCAGTCTGCCGCAGGTAGTGTGGAATGCCCCCGTTCCTGGAACCATAGGAGCGCTCTGAGCAAGCGCTTGATGCATCACTGTTAGCATCATCATCAGAGTACATCCCATAGGGTTCATATCTTCTTCTCACTGGCTTTTTCTGGAAAAGGGGAAACCCAGACTTAGTAAGTTATATATAGTTACATCAATGCCAAAAGAAAAACATGCTATCCGTAATCACTAAAAGAAAGATTAATGCTATTGTTATAGTGACATAAGTGTTTTAAAGACGTCACCAAGCACTGTCTGCTTACCTCTCACAGTAGAGCAAGACAGATCCCGTTATTTCAATGAGACTATTGGAGTGACTAAGGGGAACAGGGCCTGCCTTCCCCAGCATGAAAGCGAGATACTTATACCCAGTGGAGTTAGCTACGGGTAATGAAATCATATGTTGTTTTATTGTCAATAATAGTCAGTTCCATTGTTACAGATTTTATGATGATACAACCTCTACTTCAAGAAAAAAAATAAAGATAAGGAAGAAAGAGCTGAAGGAATCTGTGCTGGCATGCGCATGCACAGTCACTTTGATACTGATAATGAAGTGACTCTAAAAATGCGCTGGGATATGGTAGATGACAATTTCTCTGTTAGTTTGGGCTAGGGTTTTTCCAGAGGATGCTAAGGGAGTTGAGTACTCAAATCCCACTCATTTCCACAGCATGGCATTAGAGGACCTAATTCCTTTAGGTACGTCTTTGACAACCTCGATCCTTAGAGAAGGCATATTAGAATAAATGTGCTAACAGAACAAATTGCATACTATACTGCAAAAAAACCTCTTAAAAGACCCGTAACAGAACAGGATTGATAAGACAATATAGGCAATCTTTTTCTGATACATTCTAAAGTGTTTGCTACGGAATTTCTTCCAGTGTCCAGTCCTGCAGTTCTTGGGACTTGCGAAGCCATCAGAGTTTTGCTTCCACTAGGACTGCAGGATTGAAGTGTAGAAATTAACTCGAGTGCAGTATCATGGGTGTTAGCAACAGATTGGGGAAAGTTGGAAAGTAGAAATAAAAAGTCAAGAAAGCACTGGTACCTTGCTCCTGGAGTCTCCTAACAGCTGTAGGCAGGAAAATATTGAAGGGTGGGAAAAAGCATAGAGAATTATGTCAGAAGCTTATGTAGGGTTTGTTTTTGCAACAAAAATGTATAGCAAATGCGTCTTAGCAAATTAAAAGAAAAAATACAGTTTTTGCAAAATAAAAGTGGGTATAGTAACGCCTGACTATCTCCTAACTGCTGCGCTGCTCATATACCCTACAATTTCCCTTAGGGAGCTTGGAAGTGAGATTATCTGTTAATATATATATTTTTTTTAATGACAAATCTATACACAGCACCCCTTCGCTTACTTTTCAGAAATGCTGCTCTGGAAGATACCAGAGGTTTTGGTAACAATTTATTTCCCCTCACATTATCAGTAGGATTTGATTTCTAGGATCTTGGAAAGAAATTCTGATGTCAGGAAACCACTATCTACAGTACAGCACATTTAATCAACTTCACTTAACCAAGTTCTCTTTCAACCTGTGGTTCTTACACCACACTTTTTTGAAGTTTAGCTTCTTTTAAGACCCCCTGGCTGGCAATCCTGGCTTAAAGGCATTACTTAATGCCAAAGTTTCCATCACCCTTTGAGCTCTTCTGACAGACCCGAGCACTGATTCCCAGTATAGATGCTGTAGTTTTAGGCCAAGTCCAGCTCTCAAACAGAATCAGTGAATCCAATGGGAATTGTACACAGGGAATAGAGGTCACAAAATGACCCACTGTGTTTTGTTTAAACAGAGTATGTGGCTGAAGCCATCTCTGGAGAAGTTCTTTTCATTCCCTACTATAGGCAAAAGAATATTCCTCTGAAAACAAGGCTGCTGGGTAAAAGCTGGCATCACATTATGCTTTCAAAAGGAGCCTGAATAGAGTTTTTAAATTGCCTGTTGTGAGAAGACAACCAAGAAAAAGAACACATTGGGGTGGTGGGAATGAAGGGGACAAGACGACTGCATTGCATCCCCTAAAGTCATACAAACTCAGACTGATCAACCAAGTCAGCAACACCACTTAAATTTCCAGCTAGACATAATAATTTCCCTTTTAAGTCTTCAACCCTTTAAGATTTTTAACATTCCAGTATAATCTTATTTAGTTTAAAAGAGTGGAATATTTAAAAGGGAACTTGAAGTCTAGCTGAAGATTAAGTCACACCCAAAGAGATCTCAGTGATCAGCCATGTATTGAAACACTGTGACCCTCTCCTCCCTCAAGAAACCTGTATTCAGCAACTGCTCACTTTCAGGGATACAGCCTGATTTCATTTATGCAGGCATACAATCACCTATAATTAAGCTCTTAACTGCTCTGGTGGCAAATTTGAGGTGCTGAGAGCAGAAAGTGGCTCACAAGTTGCTGTATTTGGTAATGAAAATGCCCACCAATGAGTCAGCCCACTAAATGCAACAGTGCAATCTACTATATACTGTCCTACCTTTATATTATTCACAAATACTTTTTTTTTTAATGGAAAGGTGGATTTTTCTAGAGAAATGTAATTTTTTTACGAGTACTCTAATAATCACCATCTAGAAATGGAGGTGATGTGAACTGAGTGATAATCAAATATAAAAAGGAAAAAGTTAGCCGTTCCTAAGGAAAGTCAACGAGGAAATGGAGAAGGGACCTCTATCACAAACACTGGGGACATGGTTCATTCTCCATAAAGAGAGATCTGAGATATCTGCCTCAAGATACATCAGAAAATCCTCCCCTCAGCTCAGGTCTAGAGCTGGAGAAAACCCAAGGTACACTGGTATCCAGCTACTGCTGTAGAGCAATTGCTCCTGCCTCTGCACACCCTCTCAACCCCCCCCACCCCCCAAATACTCAAGGTAAATGCAAAAGCTTATCTTAACATTTGTCTTCCAAAGAACAGAAAACAATTTTCTGGGTTCTAGCCCAGCGATATTATAGTACAGTAAGATTATACAGGACAACAAAGTTTTAAAAAATGACAATAAATTTACTTGGAAATGCACTGAATGTTTGAAAGTACTAGTAGCAAACTAGACGAAAACACTTCAATTTAACTGCATGAGATGGTACCGATTACAGGCAAACCAAGTTCTGAGCTGAGCCGAGTATCTAGCCAGGTGCAAAGAGCACAGGGCAGGAACTCGTGAAGTTCTACGGTCTTGCTGAAACCCGATCAGGAATTGACACTAACAGAGAACACTATGTTTTTCTGACAGAGTCTTCATGCAGGTAATGGGATTGACGGAAGTCCCTGACCCTGCGGGTGCCGAGCACTCCCACAGTGCTGCATTCATCCTCTGACAGCCAAGCAGAGGACAAACAGCTGATTCAACCCATCCGGCAGCCCTAGAACCAAGCCACAGCGGTCTGTTTGAAAATAGCTGCGGAGAACTCACATGGAATAAGGAAACAAATATTGCTGCTGATACACCCAAAGACCAAACAGCAAAAGGTAACTAACTCTATAGCATCAGACACTCGCACAATCAGAACAAAGCTATTTAGAAAGAGGAGAACGTACGTACAGGTAACTTTAAGCCACTTTCTGGTGTCGGAAGCATTTTGTGTTTTTCCTCTTACCAGTGCATCGGCCACAGCAGCCTCCAGATCTGTGCTTGTGCTCAGGACTCGCATGGCATTCACAGAAGCAGGCATCCTGCCTGGCTGTCCGAGTCCAAACCGGTCTGCACAAAAGACAACATTGAAAGGGATTGTTAAATGAATTCTCATTCACTTGGAATCCTAATCAGGTGCCCAAGCAGCTCTCCCCATGGCTCTGGGAACTTGCAGTGCTTTTCCATTAAACACACTTTTATCCACAGCTCTAGAGAGTTTGCCATTAGAGTAAGAAGTAAACTATTGTTTGTTGGGCCCCAGAGACAGTTTTGGATCCTCAAGGCACTTTTAATTTATTTTTAAGCTGGGAAGCGGGGTATCTATTTTGTGTTTCTTTTCTTTTGTGGTTTCAAAGTTTTATTCTAATGTCAGTGTCAGACATGCCGGTCCCGCTCTGGCACTCTCAGAAATAAGGAGAAAGCTTCTCATTAACTTCAGAGACAGAATAGTGCCCAGTGTCAGAACATGTTAATACCTGAGCACTTACCCATCCTGCAGCTTTTTCTGAGGTAAGGATGCAAGACTAGAAGCACCAGATTAGCCTATTTCATGTCTCAAGGCTTGATTAACCAGTAGAATATCCCCCTATGCCCCACAGTATAAAAGTAAGGTTTATTATTTGCTTGTGAAGAGACTCCAATTTTTATTACTTGAGAAGAATTTTATTCTTGAGAAGCAGTTTAAAAGCTGTTTAAAAACTTTACGATATACCAAAAATTGATTTTTTTGATCAAACAATATAATCGTTCTCCCTTTGAATTTGATGGCAAAGCTCTCAATGGAATCCAAAGCAAGATGATTGAGTTCAAAACGCCCTTTACACTCCTAGTACTAATTAGTGTACTTTATCATTTGCCCAGTCTACCAAAAAGGTTACTGAAATTAATTTCTTTGGGCAAGGGCCAAATTCAGAAAGCCATGCTAGCAGGCATATGACAGAATCAATGACTTGAGTATCACAGGCCAGGCCCTGGCAGCAAAGTCCTTCCAGATGGGGACAGATCAAATACCATATTACTGGGATCCTGGCTCCAGTCTATAAGCAGCAAGAGATTAGTATTCCAAGTTTTTGTTTCCACGTAGGCTTGTCTTTGCTCAAGAAGGACTGGGAACACCCTTCTTGGGACTTAATTTACACCTCTGTCCCCTGCACGAGCCAATAAGAGTTTTGGCAACAAATTCAGTGCTGTACAAATCAAGCTGCATGAACCCATTTAATAGACCTTCAGCTGATCCACATCAGAGGCAGTCATCAAGCAGCAAGAGAGAAGAATCAAGTCACAGGTTTTTTATTAGTTCATCTATATTTTATTTAACGAAGGAAAAATACTGTTTATCAAAATGCATAGCTATATCGTGGATTTCCACAAAACTGAGGTCAAACATGATATTCAGCAGCTTACTGTATTTTTGGGGGAAAACACTGCACTTATCACAAAACTTCATTGCTTTCTTCTTTAAAAACCTACTGCACTGAAGTCTCTTTTAAGGAATTAGCCCACACTGATGTGTATAATTTAAATCACAGACTGAAGTTTACCAGCCTACTGTCCTAATTCCAAATCTTTACCAGAAGAGACTGGTAAATCAGAGATTAAGCTACTGTGGAGGAATAGGGAAGATTTTTAAAATCTGAAGTATTTTGAGGAAAAAAAAGCAAAACCTGAAGACTAGTATTTATTTCAAAGTGTTATCTATCAAAATTTACTGTTTCTCAGAGTTACGTAACCAGACAAGACATTTCTGATTTACAACAAAAGCACATTTTATACAAAACACATTACAAGGAAAAAAAATAAACAAACTTCTTAAAACTACTGCCAAAAAGTAATTAAATCATGACATTTCACAAAGAAATAAAAGTTGTATGTGTTATTACTATCCCCTTTTTTAATGCACTTGGGTTGAGGAATCATTTCAAATATTTAGGTGAAACAGTATTTCATCCCTAAAATGGAAATATCTGTACACTCTTAATAGAAGCACAGAGAAGATGATGATAATGTGATTATCTGGTCTGATTGAAGCTAAAGTCACTTCTACAGAGATACACACTACAAAGATGTACAGGAGACATGTATTTTCCTAAGTGCAAATGATACCTGGGTACCAGGGCTGTAAATGTTGAGACAAGTTCTGGACTCAGTTTTATATTTAAACCCAACTCAGTGACTTTACTCAAGTGTTACTCGGATCAGAATTTGGCTTTAACTTTTGAAATAATGCAGCGTCAAAAAATACCAGTGTCATTTGTTTTCATGTTAATTTAGTATTACATTAGAAAAGGGAAGATAGTTTGTTTTTTTAAAAATGAAGAACAGAATGACAAAGTAATTCAGTTGTAGATCAGTTTAAATACCCAGCTTAGAGAAACAAAATAAGAGCTTTAACAAATTAAGTACAGTGTGGCATGCTGGCTTTTATCTATCTCCACAGCTATCAGGAATTTTCTGAAATACTTCCTTTAGTGATCTTTAAATTTGTAACACCCAAGTCACTCTGGGCTTCTCCCCAATACACTGTTGCCATACCTGAGCACAGAAGTTAGACCTTAGGAGAGACCTCAGCATCTCTCTAACATGGGGTTAGGAACACATTTGGCCCCAGGAATAACCAGTACAGGCAAGCCCAGTGTTAAAGGGCAAGAAATAAGCTCTGGCCACATTCCTTTGTGTCTCCCTGGCTAGATTCATTATATTTGTTACAAACTTGGTAAAAACTTGGTAAAAACTCCCACCATTTTTCGTCCAATTTTGTCATTTTTGGGCAGATTTTGGCCATCTTCAGGACACAGGTAACCATATACAATTTGATTATGCTTTGTTCCAAATAACAAGGGCCAAGCATGAAGTGACTATCACAGGGAGTTGAATGCAAACAAAGCTTAAATTTGTATTATAATTGAGTTTTTTTAAAATATTTTTGTTTATTTTTGTTAAGTACCAATTCAAATTGTTACTTTGAAAAATGCCAAAGAGTCCAATCAGCTTGCATCATTTCTGCCAAGTAATCTGACAAGGGAAATGTTTTGAGAGTTTTAGGTAAGCGACAGCCATTTAGAATCACAGAATAGTTTGGGTTGGAAGGGACCTTTAAAGGTCATCTAATCCAACCCCCCTGCAGTGAGCAGGGACATCTTCATCTAGATCAGGTTGCTCAGAGCCCCGTCCACCCTGGTCTTGAATGTTTCCAGGGATGGGGCATCTACCACCTCTCTGGGCAACCTGTGCCAGGGTTTCACCACCCTTATTGTAAAAAATTTCTTCCTTATCTAGTCAAAATCTGCCCTCTTTTAGTTTAAAACTATTACCCCTTGTTCTATTTAACTAGACTTAAGTGAAACGGAGTATTTTTCACTCCTTATCTGAAGGGGGTTAATTAAATAGTTTTCAGCATCACTAATTCCTTATGCAATTTCAGTCTCCAGGCAAACACTGAAGCCTTCATTCATCTTTGACATCATCTTTGTCCCCACAACTAAGTTTCCATTGACCCAAAGCTGGCAGCCCTCACTCATTTAAGATTCTCAGTGAAATATCCTGACTCTCAAGGGAGTTACAGGTTCTCCGCAACTGCAAATCCTGCAGAGGGGTGGGGAAGAAGCCACTAGAATCTGCAGTTTTCTCATTATATGTAAGCATTAATCTCCTGATGCAAAGCCCAGTGAAATTAAGGGAATCACTTGTTTCAACAACTTCCATGTACTTTGGACAAGGCCTTCAGAATTATATGAAGGATGGATCACCATGTGTTATCCTCTGAAGTTCATTTTGGAAGCACATCAGGTGCTTAATTCTTGCTGCTCTTGCATATTTTGGAGAGGATCCCGCAAAGCACTTTCATTAACAGAGACAGGAGTCCAGGATATTTAGTAATAAATGGGATGAAACCTACTGGGATCCAGTCCTAGGCATTGGGAACTGCCACACTGCTAAAGAGGAAATATAAACAGAAGTTGCAAATACTCTGCATCAGTCAGGATTTAGGCCATGCTGTGCAACTGACCCAATTTACAGGAGAACTGAGAAAGCCCTGGATCACCCTTTGTTTAAACACTGCTCACAATGTTCCTAAAATACATAAAATTAAAAACACCCAGTAAATGAAATTCAAAACAAAAAGCCACATTGAACAAAACGGAACAGAAAGCCCCACAGCGGTGAGAAGCACATGCCAAGTGCTGGCTGATGCACATGACGGCAAATGTTAAGATGGTGTAAAACAAGACTACGTGTAAGAAGCAGATTCATGCAGTTAGCGCTTGTTCACCTGACTGCCCAACAGAATCAGCAGTGGAGAGAGCACTAGTGGACCTGGAATGACGTCGAGAAGCTGCAAGTAGAAGGAATGGCAACACCCACAGGATTAACACACATTTAACCAGAGACAGAAAATGTCACAATCCAAAGGGGATGCGTGTGACCGCTACCAGTAAAGGTGTTTCATAGTGACAGGGAAATGACGCTGCATATGAATGCATAACAGATACAGTGCAAGCCCCACAGCGACACCTCCATCTGTAGCTTCCCCCCCACCTTTTCCCCATGACCATAAACACGATGCATGACAAAACTCATTTGTAACAGTCCCAAACCCAGTGCAATTCAGCAAAAAACCCAGTGCACATCAGCCACATTCCAGACCCACAGATCTGGAAGACGGCCATCATGAGAACGTGGAGCACATAACTACAGAGCAGGATTTAGATGTGTCTGATCTAAACCCTGAAGTGAAGCTATGATGAATGGTTAGGAATTGTGCTTGCAGGTATTTTTCCACAACATTCTAGCCTATGCATTAAAAAAAACCAACATCAACAAAGAGAATGAGTAACCACGGAAGTAGAAAGAGTCATACAGGGAGGTCAGCCAGCCACCACACGCAGGTCTTTGGGTTGGGTTTCTGTTCCAAGTAAACACAAGTACACACATCGTAGCTGTCGCTACTACCAAACGTCTCTTGCTTTTAACAAATTTTGCATACATGTTTCTTGAATCTAAGTATGTACATGCACAGATAATCTCAATATGCACATCATACTCCTATCTAGGATTACACCACATGTATACAAATTGTTACTAGCAATGGAGCACGCACAGTAGCAGAAGAGCTGAAACCAAATATAGCTCCCACTTCAATTCCCAGTTGTCAGCAGCACATGAATCACAAAATGCCTTTGGAGAGGTTTTCAGTTCTCAGGTTCAGCATAAAGGTGAGTTCTTTATGAAAGCAAACAGAAAGCTGGTCCAGCCATTTCCAAATTACAGAAATTTGGTTTTTCTAAAGAGGTGTTCCCTGTATCTAGCAATGACATGCTCACCTGGCTCAAAGCAACTGACCCAAGAAACTGATTGCTCATTTGAGCAATTCATCACCACAGACTCACTGAAGGCCTTGTTGCTTTAACATCATTACTAGTACTGTCAAGAAACCGAAAAAATAAAGCAGAATCACCTTCTAATACAAATAGGCTTTGTCAATTATGCATATACGTGCATAGTAGAAAAATTACAAGTCTTCTGTTTTAAGGCAAAGCATTCATAAACACAAATACTAGTATTATAAAATAGAAATCAGCAAAGTAAGAAAAATAAAATTTAAGTTTTTCCCCAGCTGTGAGACCTTGACGAAAAGCTATACAGAATATGCAATGTGACCTTTAACTATGGAGAACACATGCATTTATTCAAGAGAACAATCTCACTGACACCGTAACTCATGAAAGATTTGCGGGATCAGTGCAGGATTATGGACTGAATCTCACAGTTAGGATTCTGAGCTTGCAATTGCTTTCTCCTGAGCCATCCGCTGTGCCACTGTGGACATCACTGCAAGATCAAGGCCCATGAAGAAACAGGAACGACAACAACAAAATGATCACATCTCTGCAAGGAGGCCAAGTGTAAAGTGACTTCTTCACTGGTGTTTCCTAACTTAGGAAGCAAGATGTTTGGGGCAGAGACATGCATACCTGCACAGCAGCCCCGAAACAAAGCAGAGCAATCTGCAAGGTCAGGATATCAGGGTTGACATTGACCATAATACCATTAAATGCAAGAATGCTGCCGTTCACATATAGCCAACTTAAGTATCATTCACTAATATACAATTTAATCTTTATGAGAAAGAATAGACCATGCACAGTAGGATTATATTATCTTAGCATTCATGTAAGATTACCTGGGTTCTAGAAATACTGTAATAGAATCATATTGTTTTGGCTTAAATTGACATATATAAATTTATTTCCGATTAGTTACACACTACATAATTAACAAGTTCATGAACATTTTTGAGCTTAAAGCATTTCCATGAAAACACAAGAAAAAAGACAACAGAATGAAAACTATAATGGGTTACTATTATATTGATACTTCCTCCCCACCCTCCGTTAATGACTTTTGTAACAATGTATTTCTAGAAATGAAATAATCTTCAGGTAATTCAATATCATTAGTTAAAATTAAATGTCCCCCTCCCCGTAACAAAGTTTGTTACAACCAGTGTAATAGACATCTGTAACTGAGATTTTATATTTGTTGTACGAGTCAGACCCAGTGGTGGTCTCAACCAAGCTCACACCAACTGTGATTCTGGTACGCTGCATTTATTTTTCAGAAAAAGGGCTCAAGACAGTATTTCAATTAATGTTTTTTCACTAAAATGAAACACAGCACAATGACATAGAACACTGATGAGCTAACCCTGAAATCTAGCCTACTTAAACACTTCGGTTGGAGAAAATAATCCAAAATGGAAGCTAGAAAAGTAACTAAAAATGAGCTGCAGTTGCTTATCTACTGTTCTTTTATGGCTCTGCTATCACATCAGCTTTACTGAATCAATAAAAAGTTCATCTACTTATCTTAAAGAGCTATGAACCCAGTTCTGAGTGTTAAGTTGAACTCCTCTCATTTTTCACCAAAATTTGAGGTATTAAAGGAAATAGATTATTTTATAGCTCACTACAGTTCAAAATAATGAAGTTTTGAACCCAAAAGCCTCTCTAATATTAATCTGAAGATTACACTCTACAGCACTGAAATCAATAGAAATTTTGCCAATGATTTCATATGCATGAAGAAAACTAGCCTCTCCACGGACATTTGAAATTGAGATGAATAACGAAACCAATAATGACAATAGCTATGTAAATTTAAAAAGTTAAATTACAGTGTATTAATCAAGTATGAGAACAAAACATGAAAATTTTGCTCATCTGTCCATATTTTTCATAACCTTTTCTCACAATTGGATTTAAGTTGCAGAATTAAGCCCAAAATTCTATGTTCCACTTACACACTACTTTGTATACCTGTATATTGTCACTATAGAAAAAAAGATCCTATAATAGATCCTATATAAATGTTCTTCAGCCTTGATGGAATTTGTAAGAGCTTTTTTCTCACTTTTAATACCACATGCACAGATATGAAATTACTACATAAATGAAGAGGGCCTGGAGATCAACTATGTTTCATTATGTCCGAGATGACAAACAAATCTTTCATACAAGTAATGTATTTGGTTGAATATATGATACGATATTTGATCAGAAACATTAACTATCCTGCTGTTTTCAGCCTTGTGCAAAAAAAAAACTTCTGTATATGGTAACTGTAATGAGATTTTCAACTTGTACACTTAAGATGCATGATAATGATGCTCCTCTAAAACCTCAAACTTTCCATGATTTTAGGCTGCTTGAAAAAGTTTTCTACAAAATGGCATGTGTAACTTGTTAACAGATGATTGACAATATTGTGTAAAACCTGTACAAAATAGAGGTTCTATATCTATTGGAGGATTTAGTACAGAAATTATATGCTACTGTACCTAGCTGTAAGAAAACCAGATCATGAATAGAGTCACTCGACAACAGGCTTCAATGCTACCAACTACCTGACTGTGACCCTAGAAAGAGAGGCTTGCTCTCCCATAGATTTCCATCAGTGCTGTAAAGTGAAGCACAGCAGCCTTCAAACACAAATAAGCTCATTTAATGAAACTAAAAATTACAGAAGTTCAAAGTAATCTTTTTTCCTACTAACAGTGAAATGCTGAGAACCAGAATTGAAGCATGCAGAAGAAAACAGAAGGGAAACAGGGTTGGAAATGGGGAGTGCGTCAGGATCCAAGAGAGGACAGGAAACAAGCTCATTCCACCTGGCAGCGTCTTTGAAAGGGCAATCAGAAAAAGGGAAAAAGAGAAAAAAAAAAAATCGACCCTTAAAGCTCCAATTCCTACAAGTACTCACCAAGTGGAGGAAAGCCCCGAGCAGGGCTTGTATCTCGACTGCTCTCACGGCTGGTATCACGGCTGCACCCCTGACTCATGCTGGGTCGGGGGATACGACTGCTCCGTGCTAGCATGCAGCATGGAGAGTTTCAGAGAAGGTGAACAAGTTTAATGAGGACAGAAAGCTCAAAGTCAAGTCACATTTCTGTTAGTTACGGTAATTATTACATTAGTAATTATAATTTGCAGCAGCCTGGTCAGGCTCTTTACAAACCAACTACCTTAACATGCTGAGCTGTGTTTATGATGTGAAATTTCAGCAGCATTAAATGTCTGGTTTTCAGTCTGCTTTTTTCTTAAGCAATTCAAGTTTTGTTATTCAAGTAGAGCAGGTATCTTCAATCATTTAGGGGAGCTCTACTGTTACAAAACATGCAAAACAGATGAAACCCTCCTGGTATGTTTTTTCCTTAATTAAAAGATAAACGCCTTTATGGAACAAAACAGCAGTGTTTTTAACCAGGTCAAAATTTTTAAAAGTTGTTACAATACCACTGTGCTATTTTTACATATATTTGTCTTTCACAAGGAGAGTTTTGCCATGAACAAATATCCTAAACAAAAAAGGTGTATTGTACAGACTTGCAGAGATATTTTCCTCCAATGAAAGATACTGGGAAAGAAACATTTAGAACCGGAATACCTGAAAGACAGGTTAAAAAGTGGTTTGAATTTTAAGGCAGCAGCAGCTTCAGATCTTGTAACAGAAGCAATCTAGCTATTGCTCCTCAAACATTTCTAAAACCTCATATTTATGGTTTTATTATGCACAAAGACTGAGATATTAGCGCACTTAAGGGGAGCTTTAAACTCTATTCTTTTCTTTGACAAAACCCTACAACGAGACTCTTCTCTTTGGTCTGGCAGCTATCAAGTGTTCAATCTCCTACAGCCTAATAAGGGTCCTGCCTGTCAGCTGTGTCACAGGAACTCATCATATGCACAGTCTTCATTTGGCCAAATGCAAAGTAGAAGATAGAAGATTAAGCTGCTTTTATAGTAAAAAGCAATCCCACTGACTTCAGTTGAAGTTTTGTCCAAGTAGGAAAAACAGAGTTACGCCCTTAGAAGGCTGCTTAACATCAAGGAGTTGAATTTTTTTATTTTACAAAATGAACATTTTAGGTATTTAAAACTGGATTATTCCTCTGCAAATTCTGTGTCATTTTGATAGGAAAGATATTTGAGAAAGTTATTTAATAAGCTTTATGCCCAGTAGAGAATACAAAGTTTTCTTCAGGAAAAGAATAGCAGTTAATTGTTATGAGTTTACCTTGAAGAATTTAATGACTAAAGAGATATTTCCTTTGCTGTTTTGAAAAGGCAGTAGCATATTTTAAGTGTTCAGGAAAAGCCTTTAAGGAATTTTCTCATGCACTGAGTAAAATCTAATCTACCAGCTTAGATGAAAATGGAGCAGAGGCACATACACATAACATGAACCTGCTTTATGCTACTACTTTCACAGTACCGTCGTACTTATAAATAGTGCCACTTGCATGCTTCAGAATACATATATTCTTATAAAGCTCTATTTGTTTGTACACAGAACTTAAATGCCTAGACTCAAGCTAATAAAGTTCCCCTGCAGTGCTTCCGTGGGCTCATATACACTGGATCTATTACTATCCTCTCAAGCAAAGCAGTACAGAAGAAAATAGAAACTTCATATTTAGGCTTTAAAATTCAAATACAGACTACTGCCAGAGTCTTGGTTTGTCAAATCCTTCCTTGTTTTGCAAAACCTAGTTCATATCTCTCAGATGAATTAATGGTTCTGATGGTTGAACTTTGATGCCAGACAATACAAGATGAGCTATTGACCAAGCTGACTAAATCACCATAATGCCTAAAAACCTCTGTGTTAGATGGTCTTATAATAAATAAGACAGACTAAATAATATGAACCGGATGAAATTAGGGTCCATGAGTACAATAATCCCACCTCAGATGTACAAGGAAAAAAGCTGACAGGGGAACTACAGGTGAAAGTAACACTCTAAAGTCTTCCACACGAATACTTGGTTGAAATTGAGGACTCTCCAGCAGCGAACTTCTCATTCTTGGGTCTCATGCTTATATGTAAATAATGGCAGCCTTCACATCAGGTTTGCACAAAGCAGTCATTTCTCTTAAATAGAGAAGATCTGTCAACCTTTTCTATAATACAATCCTACTAAAAACTAGCAGAGGCTCTTTAGAGAGGGAGAGACGTGAACGATTCAAAAAATTAATGGATGCACACAGTACATTCTCGTTCTATAACAGCTAACAGCAGCAGCATGAGCTATGAAGAAAATGTACTTTAACTGCATGAGAACAAACCAGTAGGACAATGCCACAGGTGAAGCACAATATTGATTGCACAGAGCACCCAAAAATAAACACTGGGTACTTCATGAGCAATGGTCAAACAAAAGATTTGCCTGTTACTGGATACAAATACAAGCAAGACACAAGCAAGGAAACAAAGAATGGATTGCAAAGAACTGAATGATAAGTCTGTTGTGGCCTCCCAGGCACCTGCCCCATACTTTTACTGCTGTGTTGTGTAAGGAAGATTAGATACCAGCTGTTATTTTCTTTGGGCGCTGCCAGCAGCAAGGGCCAGCAGCATTGTCACTTAGACAAGTTTCTCATAGTGTCACAACCTGTCTTTGCAGTGCAGGCAGCAAAGGCAGAGAAGGCAGACATTAAGTCTCAATTTCAGAATTCCCAACCCCCAAAAGTTGGAGAGAAATTAAGAAAGTGAGTAGCAAAATTTATTAAAAGGAGTTGTCAGGATGACAGCAGACAACATGCCCACAGCCAGCTCTGGACTAAAAATCTAGGACAGGACAAGGGTGGGTTGTTTTCGATAAAGCCCCAACTTTCCAGATGTGTCCCATACATCTAAGTTTTACCAATTTCATTAGGAAAGGCAGAGCAGCTGGATACGGTTCACAACATTATTAAAAGACACTAGTACACTGTCTTACACCAGTGGAACCCAACTGATGCAAATACCACCAGCAGAACTTGAGAGTGTCCCTGTTTACCAATCTACCACTTGGAAGAAACCTGTATTTCATTAGAGTATGATTCTTAATGATTCTTAAGTGGAGACTAAATATCAGCAGACAGTTCCTTTACATCAATACAAGTATTTTAAAGAGCACGTAAATGCTGCCAAAACAGCCAAAAGGAAAGCTCGGCAGTCAGGCACACCCAGCAGAGGCAAGTCAAGAACTGCCTTCAGCTTTCCAATGAACACACACAGCGTAACCCTGACAGAAAGTGCCGCTGCATGAAACTGATAACCAGCTGTGCCTGCTCCACTCTTCAGAGTGACAATCTCAAATCTCTCACTCCTTTCAGATCCAACTGTGACACATGATCTGCTGAGCATCCAACAGAATTAACTTCAAACAGATAAATTTTCAATCCATGGGAAACAGATATCACCTTTTTTGATGAGATCTCCTTCAAGGGGCCCAAAGAAAAGCTCAATACTAACTGGACTATACTCTTCCTCCCCCAACAGGGTGTCACTGCCAGTAAGTCTCCACTGAGCAGACAGCAAAGTCAAGCTTAAAACTTGCTTGACCAACCTGATGTCCTTCTATGAC
>NW_010555014.1:6001-17685 GCF_000687285.1 Phaethon lepturus | reverse complement strand
TGTCGGGGCACCGGCTTCAAGGGCCTCATCGTGAAGTCCTGAGGGATTTCATGGACGTAGCACACACGTAGCTATTTGACATCTTGAAACTGGCAGGACCTTGTCAAGGTGGCCAACGCTTTCTTGGATAAGGCACCAGACAATAGGAACATTGTGAGCAGCCGTTCAGTACAGAGGTATCCAGGCTCCTTTGTGCACTGATCTGGTACACAGAACTGTGCTTTTGCTTCCCAACCGCTACATTAAACGACAGATTTTTAGGCCTTTTTTAAAGTCTGCTAGGGCAATTTTTCATCGGAGCAGAAACTTATTTCCACACGTGTACCTAGCTTTCCTCCCACAACTGGCCTCAATTGCTCTTCCACTGTGACTACGTGGCACTGGATGCTGTTTGTATGCAAAGTTTGAGATGGGATAAACCTTACTGTACAAATGGCATCTATTACACAAAAAGAAGTGTACAATGAGACCAAGTCAATATATGCTAGTAATTTACTTCAAAAGTGTTAATTTTCACACAACATACCCAATCTATACATGTGGATGCAGTAACTGGCAGGGTGCTAATTCTTGCTGCAGCCATTTACGAACTCAAAGTTCACTGTTGGGAATTATGATCGTTGGGCTAACCATTAAATAGACCTAGCAGTTTATAACATAGTTTTGGCACTGTAACAGCATAACTGATGAATATTCAAGGTTTTGGTACTGTATTGTGTAAGAAAAAGCTTTGATCTTTTTAAATCCTTCCTTTCTTATATTGTGCTTTTATGTTTTAGAGGGAATAGAGAAAAATATTCAAGATAAAATTTACTTTGTATCTCAAAATTAAGAACTTCAGAAAAACTAGAGACAAAAGAAAATCAGAACATTTCTCTGAATTGCAACGACCTTCTTTTTAATCCCTTTCCTTGCACTTGAATCCAATTACTGTGGTGCTGAACTGGAAAATGGAAGCAACTGTGCTCCAATGGCCATTTTAGGATAAAAGAAAAAAAAAATCCCACAGTCACAATACACTTGCAGACAAATCCATTATTGATAAACTGTTGCACTTCTTCGTATAGGATATTTAGAACTTGTTATTTATTATGTGTCTTTTTAAGGTCAAGGAGATATATATATATTTCAAACTTAAAGAAACTTTGTTAATGAATACAAAACGAATCAATCTGCATTTTGATTGCAAGTAAATAGAGTTATACAGCAAGAACCCACACACTTGATACCATCACTATAATTTCTGCATGATTATTCCCTTCTTTCTGCTTTTCCCTTTTTTTCACACCAGCAATTGACCCAAGTGAAGTTGAAGCAATATTTGCATCAGTTATGTCGCAGCTTTCAAAAAATGGCACTCCTTTGCCTGGGAGGATGAGTGATGAAATCTGTCCACAAGATGACATCAGCATGCAGCAAAGATCCAGGCAAATCCCACAACATAACAAAAATATCTATTCCTTGTTTGCCGGGAGATTTTTCCGGGCAAGCCCTCCTTCCTTCACATGGGCTTTATTCTCATGTGTGGTTGTACTGGCTGCAGTGAAACCTGTGTGAGTCAGGACTGCTATGATGACAATGCTCCCCTGGTTCTTCAAGTGCCTTTGGTACCAGAACCCGCTGCTTGCGTCTCATTTTACTTTTCAGATGATGCTACTAAGTGTCTCAGATATAGTCTGGTCAGTTTTTTTGCAGAGGGTTTGTTTGGGGGTGTTTTTTTGGCAACATTTTGGACAAAAATGTTACTTTTTGAAGCTGCTATACCACAGTTAGTGTTCATTCTTCTAATGGTTATAATGTAGTTTGAGTGTTTTGGGTTTTTTTGCATTGACAACCAAAAACTGAACTCTGAAGGTGAAGAGCAAAAACGTCTCCCTTCAGCGCACCCCAGCCAAGTTCTGAATTACTAAGTGAATGTTACTAAGCCACTTATAGGGGCTAGAAATAATTAAGACAAACAATTTAAGCAATCAAGTTTTTCAGATCTTACAGCCTGTTTTAGCAGTACTTTAAAAGCCATTCTGTGATAAAAAACCTTTTCTAAACTATATCAAGAACTAGATTACAGCAATCTTTATTGGAGTTGTTCTTGTTATGACTAATTGTACAGTCACACTAATATATAGCAGTGAACTCAATGAGGAGAAAACCAAAGTGAATATTGAACCTTTCTTAGTTCAAAATTCTGAGACCCAGATCCAGTAGCCTCTAATCAAAATTCCAATTAACTTCAAAGAGTTTTGCTTGAGTAAAAATTGCAAGCAGAATCTAGTACAGAAAAATTATCATTTTAATTGCTACTGATTAAGCAACTCAGCTTCCAGTTGATCCAAGCAGTTACATTAATACTAAAAATTTATTAATGGCCATTTGATTTTTTTTTTCCTTTTCCCAGAAGACTGCAGCAAAGATCGGCATAGCTTCAAAATAATCCAGCACATCCCCGAAGAAATGCTGCTTGACGAAGCTTCAAGGAATGCCCTCACAGCAGAAGCAAGCCTTGGCAGCTTACAAGCACGGTGCTGCCATGACTCCATAATGTCACGGGAGCTGGCAGCCATGAGGAGCCGTACTGCTGGTGCCGTTTGCAATGTATCGCTGACGTGGTGGGTGAACCAGCCTCTCTTTCTCTGCAGTGCTGTATAGTTGATTATCAGTAGATGGCACTCATCATGGTGCTCTGCAAGCACATGTCCATTTTATACACAGGTCACAGTTTCGGCAGGCAGCCTCATAACACATCACGGAAATACAGGACAGCAAACGGGCACAGTCAATGAGAGCCACCCACGCGGACCCCTGTGCTGGCTGGAAGGACAGCAAGGCAGAAGCAGGATGCACGAGGTATCAGTGCAGTTAAGCCTAAGGGCACCACAACAACTACCCTGTGTTGGAATGCCCACATCAATTAGTACTTTTAATGTTAGTTTCTTAAAACCCATGGAACAAATGCAGCTGTGCCCTGCTGCCAGTTGGCAGCTCCTTGGTTTACCCAGAGCCCTTGCGACAGCAGCTGGTGAACTATGTGTTTAAAGTTGCGCTTCTGCTGTTCATTCCTCACCTGGCTCTGATCCGCTCCCAGCACAGAGATTTCCAGGCAGTGGATGGCCAGTGAGCCGCAGCCCCAGCGCAAAGTAGTGCTCTGCCTCCGGGGGTTACACAACACACACAAGACAAACATGGAAGTCCCCTTCCCTTGGCCAAAGGAGCTAGTCCTAGAGGGTAGAGGAAAGATCATCTGCCCCAAGCTTAGGTCCCCCTGAGAGTTCTTCTTGGTGTCTGCCATGAAGAAAAATACCTTCTGTGGGTTCAATGTCATTTTGCTTCCATCCTTAACTGCTTTTTGCCCAGTGTGGGGTTTCTCCACCCCTTGCAAGGCATACATGACAGTTGTCTACTTCAGTCTTTCATCCTCTTTAGATCAGAACACCCAGAATTTCTCTTGCCTTGTGGCCATGCCCTGGGAGCAGATCTGAGGTACCTGGAGTACCATCGAAATGGGATGGTAAGCACTGAATCCCAGACTGTTAAGCACCACACAGCTGGCACTTGTCCCTTAGTGTCATCTCAACTTGATGGGCAGCTCAGTTTTCCTCTACACCTTGGCTCACATCCAGATACAACTGGGAACCACCAGGTAGGCGTGACTTCCCAGTCTTCCTTGAAGAGCTCAGCTACTTCCCAGAGACAGATCAGTGCAGAAAGTAGCAGCTACCATTTTTCTTTGAAAATGCTGCTGGAAGAGGACTTGTTTTCTTACCTGTTAAATGATAGCTCAAAAGTTATAGCACACACAGAGCAGTGCTGCTGATGAAGGTCCAGTCCCTCTTCTGTCTTCAGGGCCATGAAATGCCATCTTCTGCCCCAAACACCAGATGATTATCTATCTCAGGAGCAAGGGTAGCACACATTCACCCACTGAAGTTGTCTCACTTGGTGCAAGCCAAATTCGGAGTTTGCCAGGCCAGGGAACAGGTGTGAGACATCTCACTTTCATGGTCATTTTCCTGGGCAAGAGGAGATCTGTGTCTGATTGCAATTCCTGACTGTGTCTTCTATGTTACCCAGTGCCCAACTCATGTCAAATACGTAAATAGACCCTAGTGAAGGTGCTGAAACACCAATCTCTGCTTTCCAAGATAAATACTTAGCTAGAGAATGGTATTCCTTCTCTCTGGGCCACTTTGACTGCTGAGTAGTTCTGTGTCACAGCAAAAGTGAAGTACGCTGGTTTGATACGCAAAGTACACAATTCCTCCATGGGAAGCTGTGGTAGGATCTTCAGTGCTCTGAAGCCTAGGCTTGAAGTGTGGGTGGGCAAGGGAAAATAAGTGCTTTTGTGTTTTGTTTTTTTAAATATTTTTGTGGTTTCAATGAATTTGAGTTTTGTGGTTTCAATTAATTTGAGTTTTGTTGTTTTAGTGAAAGCCTGCCCATCTGTGGACATATGATATGTCTTTGAAAAGCCTTGGCTCTCGCATGCTCTGTGGAAACTTCTTCAGCTGTTCATTGCTTAAAATGTCCAAAGACTCCCACTCGCATGTATGATCCTCTTGCGGCACCTCCTGCCTGTAGAGCATCCAGCCTTAAAAATGTTTCTTTTCACAGAGGACTATTTGTATGTGAGACAGTGCATGTCCTGTTTCTCCCACTGTGAAGGGGCCAGAGTTGCAGTGCTCGCTTTCTGCATGCCTGAAGCACTCTGAAAATTGTGAAAGACTTAAAAACCAGGTACAGAGCCAGAGCCTGCTTCACACTTAGCAGAGGGTTCAGCATCTGTGCAGTCCGTGATGTGATTGGCATTTGTGTTCAGATCTCCTGCTTTGGTGCCAGAAGCGGGCACCCGACCTTCAAGGCAGGATGTGTCTGGGGTACACCCTTGGGATGCAGAAGCTAGGAAGTGTTCTTCATCCATGTTACTGACATGTAACCAGCTGGTTTCTTCCTGAGGGAATGTCCTTTAGGCCCTTTAGAGCCATTCCTGATCCTCATGCCTGACCACTGTCCTCACCAATGAAATGGAGCCCAACTTCTGCCTCCTAAAAAATGGGAGTTGGTGGCTTGTCATTCCGGAGGGTCCTGTTGGTACACGGGGAACAAGCTGGTGAGTGCCAGGAGGAGGGTGCAGGGTGCAACACTGCACCGTGTTACCTCTCTGCCCTGTTCCTCGGAAGCAGTAATTACAGAAGTGATGCAGAGGAAGGAGTTACTATGTTACTCAACTGCTATTGACTTATCTTTTATATTTGGGCTTGTCAAATAGCTGCTCTGTGACTTGGCCACAGAACAGGATTGCAATTACCTGCTGCCTAACGGCTGGGCGGCAAGGATAGAGTAGGTAATTTTTGAAATAGTGGGAGAGGGACAACAGGAATGAAGTGCCCTAAGGAACCCTCTGCCTGATTCCCCTGCACGCCACAGCATGCATGCAGACTCCAAATGACGCTTGTTCATTAGGTGGCACTACAGGCCCAGGATTTCACGGGCGAGCGCTGTCTCCAGCGAGCTCCTCTGGGTCTGAACAGGGGTTTGTAGGCTTGGATGCTTCATTGTCCTGTTTGCGTATTTTTTTCCTGGGGAAACATGCTGTCCTGACAAATCCTGGAAGAACACAGAAGTGGTATTGCAAAAGAAAAGCAGCAGCAATCAAGACTTCCGATACAGCCACCCAGGCCTGAAGTCTCCAGGAACTGCAACAGGGGGGCCTGGAGCTGCTCAGGGTAAAACCCATGCAAAGGAGCTGCAGTCCACCCGCCCGCCCTGGCTGCACCAAGGCAGTGCAAAGGGCAGCGCTGGGGGGCTGCTGCCGTCCCCTGAACTGGGAGACGGCAGAGCTGGTCCTCTCCAAAATCTTGTCCTTTCTCCAACGGCCTGTGGAGAGGCCTCAAAGGCTGCTGGTGATCTGGAGAGAGAGATGTGCTCTTCGAGGAGAGGGCACTGTGCCACCGCACCCGTGCCTTCTACCTCTGCTGCAGGGCCAGCAGCAATGCCTGACACCTGCTCCAGGGCCTGGAGCCTCCTGTGCTTTTGAGTAGAATATACTCAACACATCTCAGGTTGTGCCTCTTCCACTGAAATGTCCTGAGCTGAACTGGGGTAGGGAACGTGCCTGTGTTCTCCTACAGCCCTCCCAGCCACCTTCTTTCTCACCTTGATTTCCTTGGCATTTCCTTGGGTAAATGTTTATACAAGTTTTCAAAGCCAGGGAGCGCATGGGCAAGATCCGGGAGTACTTCCCTTGAACAGTTTTGTGTTTGAGGTGTTTCAACTCCCTACCCCAATGCTGCCAGTTATTCCAGGCCTGGCTCAGTCCTCACAAAATCCTGGCTCTACCATGACACACCTGATTTGGCTGGCAACTGCCACAGCTATTCCAGTCCTAGCACCCCGATAAAGCTGGGCTTCTCCATCCCAGCTGGCAGTTTAGTCATTCCCCAGCCTTGGGTCAGTAACCTGCAGACTACTCAGTGCCCCTCTGTCTGAAGCTGAAAGATAAATGCCCTTGAAATCTGAAGTAACCACGATAACTTTATTTTGAACAGGAAAATTGACTGTTTTTTCCCCTTATCTAATTGATTAGGAATGTCAAATATTCTTTTCTGTACACCGTGCATGCCTCTTATTTATGTAGGAAGCAGCTGGTCTAGGGATTGAGCCAAACACTTTTTTTTAACTAGAAAACTAAGCTTTCTTATGGGGCTGGGAGGGGGGGAGTTTGTCACTGTATTTCATCGCGAGTTGACAGATAGAATCCACCTCTCTGCTTTTCTCTCTGTGTCCTGACATGTCTCTGAGAAATGCTCACCACATCCCCACTTCAAAGACAACTGCAGGTGTCTGGGAGAACAGGGGCGAGGAGGGAGCACTGGGACATGGTCAGGCCAACAGGACGTTTGCAGCTCAGGAGCCACGTCTGGGCATCCGAATGACATCAGAAAAAAAAGTCTTGGCTTCTGTCTGGGTAGATTTCTGTCCACTTCTATTTCTGCACATTGCTGAGCTGTACTAGATGCAGCAGTTACTATCTAGAGGATGATATTAGCTTTGCGTCCGCGTGACTCTCTAAGTAATTCCTTTCTGTAATGGGCTTAAAATGGAGTGTATGTTCCCGTTTTTCTCAGTAGGCAGTTACACTTCCCATCTGAAATTATACAGCCTTAGACTGCATTTCAGAAAGTTTTCTTCAGAAGAGCCTGAAATTGCAATGTAGTTAGATTTGTTGCTGAGGAAATCTGTTCATTCAACCTGATTGATTGATGGATACAGCACTGTCTACTTGCAAAACCCGACAGAAAGATGGTTCTTGGTACAATTTGGTCAAATGCATAATTGAACTCTCCTAAAAGATGTAGGACTCTGTGGAGTCACTAGTCATTGCAACACCTAGAAGTTCAGGCAAAGTTGCCAATCAATAGGACTATTTTGTAGGATAGACATGTGAATAATTTAAACATGAGGAAAACCAGACAATCAGTGTTATACGTGTCACAGTAAAGCACTCACTATGGATGTGCCTCATCCCAAAGCAGCCTGCTGCAGCTCCACGTGACACAGCCAGTGGTTTTGGGAGTGTGTAGGTAGCTTGTTAAAGGGGGATGTACAAAAGAAATGGTAATGGAGACACTAAGTAAGGCCACATATTGCACGAGGAACGTAAAAATATATCTCCAGTAACACCTCTGTTCACAGAAGGGTCATACGTTGAATTAGCATCTTTCAGTGTAGGGCTGGCATCATCTGCAGGAGGTTTATACCTGAGTGAAAAGAGCTGGGAGATACCAAATAAACGGGGTGGAGAGGTCTTACCTCTCCTTTTAAAAAAGTTCACATGACTTTTCATCACTCAGCCATGGCTGATGTCACCACCACTGCTTCCCACTTTCTGTGGCACAGGTCATGTTCACAGGTTTTAATCACACATCCCAGATGTGTGCCTGCCTCCAGTCCTTGCTGGACTTCACCATTGTAGTGAGCAGAGCAGCCACAAATCGGATGCAAGTGGGGGAGCAAATAGAGATGTGGATGGACTTTTCCAATCAAAACAGCACATATTCCCTGTGACAGGTTGCTATGGGAAGTGATCGCTTTGATAGTCACCTTGAAAGTACCTCAGTCTGGCGAGTTGGTGTGACGCTGACACAGCTTTCAGCAGGCTGATACTTGAGGTGTCCCACAACCAGCCATGCCCACCCGTTATCTACAGAGGCCTCCAAGCTTGAGCTGTGAAGACCATTAAAAATGGTTTGAAGAGCACATTCACAGCAGTATTGAGACAACCTGGGCTATCCTGTCATGAATATTCCCTTTTACTGTAGTTGCGCAGCATTTCCTAGGGCTGTTTCAAAGCTGAACTTGTGGTTGTCATTAGCAATACAGCCAGAACGACACTCTACGTCTCAAAGCTGAACATTCAGCAGTAACTAACTGAGCTGCTGAATGCCACTCGATGAGCTCGCAGGGACGCGGCAGCTGAGAAGGCTTGACTTCACCTGGGCTGGCAGGAAACGCAGGGATTTGTTTAATCAGCTAGCCAAACAACCTCCAGCACCTGCTCCCTTAGCAGAGGAGGCCAAGCAACAAACATTGCGCTAGATAAAAGTTTCCACCAAGTTCTCACCGGCAAGAGGGAGATCGGCCAGCAGCGCTGCTCCCCACCACCGAGAGCTGTCCACTGGGGCTGTCCTGGACATAGAGGCAAATATGGTCAAACTGGTTGCTCCCACCAGGCGTGAGGACATGTGTACACGGTAATTTGGACTGAACGTTTAGGTTTGGCTACTCCAGGTTTTTACTTGTGTTATCAGGAGCGGGTGAATTGCCAAAGGTTTGGCAGCTGATACAAACAAGCTTCGTGCCAGATCCAGGGAAAACCCCACACTCAGAAGCAAGTTGCTAGCCCCAGCTCCTCTTTCCTACATGTTTCAAGGTCCCCGAGGGACATGTTCTTTGACAACACTGCTGGAGGACGAGGCATGCTGAGCAAGCTGGATTTTGCTGAGGCAATGGTTCCCATGATCAAATTTTAGCATTAACTGTAGTCGTTAAATAAATCAAGACAGGAGCTGTGTTCCTGGACTTGCTGCTGCTTGTCATACACTGGCACATTGTTCTCCTGAGGTGGGATTCACTGTGCTTGGTGTTTGCCAGCTAAAAATTAAGCACCTTAAATTGAGCTGACTGAAAATGAAGCAGTTGAACACTAGCAGCCCTTGTCTCCTTCTCTAGACAAAGGAGAGCGTTGAGCACTGTCACAGCATGATTTATCCCAACCTTAAAAAAATTAAGCCAAGGAACTGAGTTGCTTTCTGGATGTGCCCATCTCACTCTGTTGACTGTTGAGGTTGCTGAGACAGCTGGGTGAGATTTCAGAGCCAATGTTTAGATGTCTGCTGTGAGGTGAATCCCACTGTTGGTCAAGAAGGTGAGCTTTCTGCCCCGGTGAGTGGCCAGAGTTACCACCACACATGAATGGGTTGGGGTACACGTGGAGGGCACAGCAAGCACAGGGGAAGTACAAGACCACAGCCTTCTGTGGGGCTGCGTGCTGCGTCCCAGCTCTGCCCCAGTTTCCTTCCTAATGACTTCCCACTAATCCATCTCCAAAACCTCTTTGACATGGCTAACGTTTGCTCAGAAACTGGCTGTCACTGACCAAGAGGTTACCCTGACTGCTGATGTGACTGACAACATACATCCTGTAGGAGGGGACAGGTTTATCTTCTGGGCTGGAGAAGAACAGACCAAAACAGTGCCAAGAAGATGCCACCTTTGCAATACATTTATTATCACCCAGAACGCAAATCCACCACCCAGGGCCGAGACCTGACGTTTGAGCCCAGACAATGCAGGTAGACCAATGCCCAGACCTTGGATCTGGCTGTTCTGGATTGCCTCAGGAACGTCAGCGCACAAAGTCAGTCTTTGAAATAAATGAGTTTGCTCAACTTAGGACGTCAGTGGACATGTACGCCAAATGCCTACTTAGACCTGCCACCCACTCCTCCACTGCAACGTCTGGCCCTCTTCCCTGGGGCCAAGACAAGGCTGGCCAGCTGTGCATGCCATTGACTGAGAGCTGAGCCCTGCCGATAACAGAGATGTGCTGTGCCTGTGAGCACTCGGGAACTCCTGAGTCCATCTTGCCCAGCAGATGGGTTCTCGTGTAAGAAAGTAGAAATCAAGGGAGACACGTATACAGTTGAAGTAATGACATTTTGTGTACAAAGATCCCATTTTGATTTTAAAAAGGGCAACTCCTTTCTTTCTTGCACCTGCTATTTAATCAGAAATCCCAGTAATCCTCAGACAAAGAGATATAGATCTGATAGGCCCCTTGAAGACTGTTGATTGACACTGCCAACAAACGAGAGGCGTGGTGTCTCAGATGCTAAATTTCTCAGGAAAGAAGTTAGAATAAACAAAAACAGTTTTACTTGGATTCCTCCGTTACACAGACATTTAAATACAGTCAGTTGGGTGCTGGTGACACTGTCATTGGGAAGAGAAATCCCGAAACAAGCTGAGCACAAGCCAGATGGGAACCAAAGAGCCAAGGTGCGAATAGCAGGGGTTCCCCTCGTCCCAGCCTGGAAGCCTGACCAGAAATATCATGAAACCATTCATCCCACCTGTGATATATCTTGTTTTGTTATCCTGTTTTGTTTAATCTGGCAGTAAATGTATATGATATGACCTCTGTGATTAGCTGCTGTGGACGGCTTCGTAGCTTGGGTATGGCTACGCAGGGGTGGCTTGGGATGGTGACCCAGCTTACCTTGAAGAGATATTATCCTGCAAAGAGTCTAAGTTCGGATCGTGCCGGTGGGTGGGAGAGGTCAAAAGAAGTGCTGAAGAGCCCCCTGCTCCCCACAGGAAAGTTGGGGGCTGGTGGGCAGCCCAAGCCTCAGGGCCCTCACTCCTCGGCGGTGGAGGGAATGAGCAGCAGCTCTGAAGTGCTGACACTGCCGTGACGGGAGTCATCCATACTGACCGACCCCTGCACAGCAAGGGAGAAAAACAAAACCGGCCCAGGAGGGCCTTGTTGCGAGAAGGAAGTATTATTTAACGTGCATTGTGTTGGGAAAGGAAAACAAGGCTCCTGGCGCCGGGCCAGGTCCATTGGCCTCTTTTTTTTTTTTTTTTTCTCTTTTCTTTTCTCTGGGCAATTGTTCTAGTGAGGCCAATTATTTTTTTGATGTTGTTGTTGTTTTTTTATTTTGTTTTGTTTTCTTTGGTGTTTTTGGAGTTGACAATGCACGGGGTGATTTCTCGGCGCTCTTCCTGTGTTTTGGCACAGGGGCTGCCCGAGCGCTCGGCCATGCTTCCTGTGGCAGAGACGCCACCGGCACCGGCACCGGTGCATGGGTTGCATCATTGGGTGAACGGGGGCTTCTCGCCTGCCCCGGGGGCAGGGGGGCAGGAGGGAGAGGCGGGCAGTGGGGTGAGTCAGTGTGGAAAGGCAGCGTGCATTTCTGCGGGGTGACTCACCAGCCCTTAGGAAGAAAAAAAATAATAAAAAAAAATTCCAGCCAAATTCTTTCGGGGAGGTAAACAAGGTCACGCAGCGCGGCGAGATCCTGTTTACCTGAGACAGGACGTCTTCGCAGAGCTCGTGCTGGAAGCAGGGACATGTCGACACGACTCAGGGCAGCCAACATGGGGAGCACCATGGGCCGGGGGTAACA
>NW_010555014.1:0-5861 GCF_000687285.1 Phaethon lepturus | reverse complement strand
AGCACTGGAGACTCACCTCCAGCCCTCGCCATGCCGGCAGCCCTGGCGTCTCCGACCCACCGCTGCCCACCTGCCTGTACCCCATCATGAGTAGGCACTTTCCCTGAGGCCCCACAAGGAAGCACCGGTGGCCACACGGTTAACCAGAGCCCATTCCAGACGCTGAGTGAGTGTTTTTTCCTGATAACAAGACGTGTGTGAGTGTACGTCGCTCGGGTGAATATCCTGTTCTTGCGACGGGCCGGAGAAGCGGGGGGCAGCTGCGGGGGGGCACGACGGGACAGCGCGCCGGGATTTCGCCTTCCTGGGCTTCCCGCCTTGGCCAGTGACTGCAAAACAGCCCAGCAGGGAGGACGGGGCACCCACGGGTGGCCACCCCAGCCACCTGCACGCCCATGCTTTGCCTCCATCACTGCCTCCTGGGCGAGCCCAGCCACTGTGTCAGGGTGACGGGTCAGCCTGGGCCACCCCTCCATGGCCACCGGGTCCCCAGATGGAAGCAGCCCAGCCCCGTCAGTGTCTCTTCTTTCCCTGGCAGTCTTGGACCCTTTTCCGGCACCTGTCCCTCGGTTTGACCTTCCCGGTTGTGTCCCGGGAGCGCCTTTTCCAGCTCGGCCCCTGTGCTCTGGCCCTGCAGCAGGGCACACCAGCATGAGCCCAGGGGGTCGGGGGCACCTGCTTCAGGATGAAAGGCTGCAGGGTCTTGCTGAGTCCCCATGTCCTGCCCTCGGACACCTTGGCCAACCAGCAAAAACATACTGCAAGGACTTCATGCTTAGGTATCGCAGTCCGAGGTTTCACTGGATGAAAGCCCCCCCGCTCTCTTCCCCGCTGGGGTGTTGTGCATGGGGAGGAGAGGGATATACAGGAGTAGCAGTTGCCCTGCTCTGCACAGTTGAATTTAGCTCTCAGTAAGCACGTTTTTCCTGCCCCTTACCCATAATCCCCAACCCATCAGCCAGACTGAGCTTCTCACCAGGTCCAAAGAAGTGAAGGATGCTCAGTGCTTCCCCTGCTCCTGAGGTGCCATCGGGAATGAGCACAGTGATGGAGGAGCCCGCAGGACATCCCCCTTCTGTCAGCAGCGCTTCAGCTCTCAGGGGTGCAGGAAAGCACCCACAGCCCTGCTTCACCCCCAAACAAAGCACAGAGCCCAAGGGTGTCTCTCAGCCGGCTGCCTGGACCCACTCCCAGCCCCTCCACCCTTACAGAGCTGAGCCAGGATCTCCAATCCAGCTATTTCAAGTGCTGCAGCAAGAAAAGCTTTTTTCTTTCTTTTTTTTTCTTTCCCCTTTTTTTTCATTGACATGAGCAACCAAACAGGGCCAACGCTGACCCTCGGCCAGCGCTATGTCATGATGGTTTTGTCCCACGGTCAAATCAAGTTCCTTGGGTTCTTGCATAACCAGGTACTTGGGAAAAGAAAGATTTCTTTCTTTCTTTCTTTAAAACACACCCCTCTTCTGCCTTCTCCAGCTTCCTGCTTTCCCCTTTCATAGCCCGCCAGGGTTTGCTAACTTTCTCAATGAAGCAGGCACATGTCGTAGCCTCATGGACTGCTAAAAAGAAGGAGAAGGAGAATCCCTGGCTGCCATCACCAGCTGCACGCACGTGTGTTCGTGGAAGGGGAAGGGATGGGGAGGAAAGAGGACAGTGCCTCTAGTCACATGCAGAACCCTGTTTTTGAGGAATTGAAAGCATGTTATATCTGCAAGATTTCAAAAAAAACCCAAGGGTTCTTCTGCATTTTAGGAAGCAGCCAGCGCAGCCATGCCCCGAGGCCTCGGCAGGCTTGCGGGAGGCTCTCGAGGGAGTCCCGGCGAGAGCCCTCCCTGCAGCCATCGGGGAGAAAACTGGGGCACGCCAGGCACGGGTTTGTCCCGCGACTGGGTGTGCAGCAGGGATCTCAGCCTCATTCCAGCGCCTGGTCCCTTTGTCCTGGCAGTGGTGGGGTGGCAGCTGGTGAGGTCTGGGGTTTGCTCGGTGCTTGGCTGTTTGTGGAGGGGACTTACCACCAATCCACAGCGATTTTGGTAGATTTGTGTATTTCTTTGATGTACTTCTGGTGGGGAAATCCCCTGCAACACAGGGTCAGGGTATCTGCGGGACTGCAGTCAGCACCAGGTAAATTGCCTTCGCTTGGCATGGAGGCAGGTCCTTGCTGCCTCAGGGCCTGCCTCTGCAAAGAAGAGCTGCCGTTCATTGGTCCCAGTGTTCTTCCCAGTCCAGAGGGCCTTTTTATCCCCCACTGGAAGGGGACTAAGCCAGACTGCAGAAGAGTGCTCGGTGCAGGACAAGGCAAAGGGGGCTTCTGCACTTTGAACTCTGTCCCCAGTGCTGTGCAGGAGCTCCATACGGACCTCCATTTATTCCTAAGTTCCTTAAACTCAACTTCTTTTCAAGCAGCCTTTTACATGTGCAGCTGAGGAGAGCCCTGGTACTGGGGAAAGGTGGGAAGATTTTGGACAACATGTTGACAAGTGCCTTACAAACACATGTAATGACCCAGGGTCCGTAGGAGGAATGGTGTCAAGGTCTGACACTCGCTTGCAAAGCCCGTCCCAGCCCGAGATTGCCTGGGGAAGGGGCGTGTGTGAGTCCCGTGCCGCCCAGAGCAAAGGTCCAAAATGCTTAATCCAAGGCACAAAGCTCCACTTGCTCAAGGACTTCAGCCGTGCCCAGGGCTCCCAAGCAGCCCAGGTCCTTGGGAATGGGAAAACCCCAGCAGGGATTCATTGGGCTCTCAGAGGATTACAGCCCACATGACCAGACCTGTTAGGTCACCCAAATGATCTGCTTCCTTTTATGGTCAAAATCAAGTGTCAGAATCACAGGTTTCCTCTTTCCTTAGAACTGGGCTTTCTCGATACCACAAATCCTTCTTGCAATGCTAAAATTAAATGTCTGAAAGCACATGCATAGTGTTGCAATCTTGCTGCTTTTCTTACTGGTCTGTGTAATGCATGAGTTGAGTAACAAACAATAGAGGTTGGAAATAGCCAGGACCGAGATTTCCTCTTTCAATTGCAGAATTGTTTCCTTGACTGGTGCGTGCATAAGCCAGGTGGCAAAATGCTTGCCCTGACCAAGTTTCCTGGCAGGCAGGAGGGGTCTTTGGGTGAGGGGTGGAAAGGAGTGAAAGAAAAAGCTCCCAAAAAGCAACTCCTGCCTTTCTTGGGCTTAGCTTCACCCTCTTACTCCTTTACGAGTTCACTCTGTCTCTCAGTAGCTGGTTCCTGCAGCTCCTCACAAACTTCTCAGGTCCATTTTCAAACCTGTGGATGGGAACTATTGCCACCCCATACGAGTGATGGAGACCTGATATGCAGATGCTGATACCCAGAGTACCTCTGATACTGCGAACCTGGCACTGTGAACTCTTCCATCCAGTGACACATACCCCAGGGAGCCAGGTCCTACTAGCCCTGGGGAACAGCAGGCTTGTTGCTCTCCCAAATTCAAGAACTGCAGTGACCGCTTCCACCCCCACCTTAGCCCACTGTAAGTCCCAGATGGTACCAGCTCCAGCTAAGCATAGTCATCCAGGTTTCATCAGGCTATAATTCCCTCCACTCCAATTCAATAAGGACTCATGACATTTGAGGTTCCAGGCCCCACCTGCCTTACCCACGGTTAGGTAGAAGGCCTGGCAGGGAAGTTGTCCTGGTCTTCACGGGACCTGCCAGCCCATTGAACACAGGTGGGGAGCTTGCAGTGGAGCATCTTTCCTGGATGGTGTAGACCCAGCAGGGTGCTTCTGATGATAGAATAATAGAATAGTTTGCGTTGGAAGGGACCTTTAAAGGTCATCTAGTCCAGCTCCCCTGCGATGAGCAAGGACATCTTCAACTAGATCAGGTCCTGGTTGTGCAGGTAGCGTCACCTACACATACATGTTTCTTCTTCCAAAAACCCACCCATCTGAGGTCTCCTCCTGACCCTGGTGTTTGTGCCTTATCTGACTAACATGGCTGTCTCTGCCGCACTCAACTGTTGTGACCCAGGAAAGGGACCCTGGGCTGGGAGGTGTAAGGTGGCTGCCTGTCAAGCTTGTGACACTTTGGCTTTGTGGCCACAGGCTCTCCAAATGCCAGGGACGCTGCCAGCGGCGATGGCGTCCTTCCCCAGCTGCACCCACAGCGCAGGCGAAGCACCGCGGTGGGCATGGCAGCACCGTGCCAGCTCCCACCGTTTGCTGCCCAAGGGCCTCCGCTTCCCGGATGGGTGTTCACATGCATCCACATTCCTTGGACTTTTTTTTTTTTTTAAATCCAGGTTCATAAATATTCACGTTTTCCAGCTGGCAAAAATCCCCTGTTGCTGGCTGGCCTTCCTCAGGGACCGGTGGTGGATCAGCCCCTGCTCTTCCTCCCCATTGCAGTGGGAAACCTCCAAGCTCCCTGCTACACCCATCCACCCAACCCAGTCTTCTCTCCGAAAGAAGCAGCTCCTTAACCCAAACCACATCAACCAGCTAACCTCTTGCTTGGAAAAAAACACACAGGATGAACTTGCAATCAAATATCCCACTTTTTAACAGGTGGGTTAGAGCAGGGAGGGAAGGGAACGGGGTTCAGCTCTGGGTTTGGAGGATTGCACCTGGCTCTGCATCTGTGTTCTGAGAGGGAAACTGGGGCAGGTTTTCTGTCCCACATGGTAGCAGCATCTGGTTGCTCCTTCCTGGCCACAAGCTTTGAAACCATCTACCAAACCTGAATAAATAAATAAGTACAACAATAGGTCGCAGCATACCCGGTGGGACTGTCCATGGAAAAGGGAAAATACGTATCATGGGGAAAAACTGCAAATCCTGTTCAGCTGCTTCTTTCTGTTTCATTTAACGCACTTGCAGGCGTCTGTGCTGGGAAAATATTTTATTCGATTACCGGGCTGTTCACACCAACCTCAGCGGAGCCAGGAGAGCCTCATCCCAGCCAAACCTGAATGCAAAGAGCACCAACTTCTGTCCTTTCACGACAGCCATGCCACAGGTCATCTGCAGTGGCCCCAGGCAAATGATGACCAGATGACAAGATGCTCTGATGAGTAGAGTCTCTCCCATCCCTCCCTGGGGACAAACCTGCACCACCGGCTGTCTGCCTCACCGCAGTGGGTGCCAGTCCTGCCCTTCGTGGACCGAGAGCCTCATCCAGATTTGTGCATCCTTCTGGGGGGGAGCTGCTCCTTGTCCAGCCTGGGGTGCTCCGAATCAGGGTCCCCCACAAGCAAAAGGTGTGCTCCCCTTTTGCTCTGCCGGCCAGTGCTGCCTCAGACTTTCCAGGGCAAGGCTACGCCACGATCGTGGTGTTTTGCCCACAGCCGCTGGGTTTATGGGACACCAGGGAGACCCCCCTTTTCCTCCCCTCCCCCTCCCACCATAAGCGTTTTGTTTTTCTTCTTGATTAGCGGAAAAAATTCCTGAACCTGTCAGAGGGAAGGAAGGTCTTTTCTCTCTCTCTTTTTCTCTCTCCTCAGTCAATTAGTGAAATACAAACAATTTCCATCGTCACAGGGAAACACTTTTTCCACCTAAATAGCACCTCTGCAGGCTTTAAAGGTGCAGGCCCCTTTGCAGAGCCCCCCCGCCCCGAGAGGTGCCCTCCTGGGGCCACAGCGGAGTGGGACAGGGGTGGCTGTTCCCCGTCCTGCTTCACCCGGCCACGTGCAGCCAGCCCAGGGCTTGGGGCATTGCAGGCACCCCGCAGAAACACAGTCGCCTCCCAGGGCTTTTCCTCACCGACATCAAGCCAGCGTGTGCAGGGTCACGGCGAACCTCCCTGCCCTCCGTTCCGGGAGGGGCTGTCGCCCCAGCGTGCCCAAATGTCGGCTCTCCTGAGCGTCCCGCCAACGCACCGACGTCC
>NW_010555013.1:0-1449 GCF_000687285.1 Phaethon lepturus | reverse complement strand
GTGTTTTGAGAGAGAGATCGAGATCTGTATCTATATATATCTATACCTAAAATATATCTATCTCTCTCTCTTTCCAATATATATTGATATATATCTCTATCTCCAATATATATTGATACATATCTCATATATATCTTATATATATATAAAATTTCATCCTTATACACAAATGTATCTAGGTATCTATGTGTGTGTTTGTGTGTATATATATACACACACACATATATGCTATATATCTGTGTGTGTGTGTGTGTATATATAATATTTCATCCTTATAGACACGCAAACAGATATTATACATAGTTGGAAGGAGATTATGGAAAAAGCCCGGATGGGACTCGTGCTTCCAGGGATCTCCGAGTGTCTGGCTGCAGGAAGGGAACTGCTTCGACTACACAGAGATGTGTGATCCCCAGGGAGTTCATCCATGAAAAGTATTAATTGTCCGACTCGCTCCTTTTTCCCATCCAGAAGAACAGATCTTTTCTATCCTACAGAAATTTTTTTCTTCTGATATAATCTAAACTAAGGGCAGTGTAGCCTTCATTTTCCATGAAAACCCATCCAAGAGGATTGCTGAAAATAGACCGTGCTCTGAGAACAGAGACCAGAGAAAGCAAGGGGAGGGGAGCCAGGTCAGCCGGGGCAAGCGGTTCTGCAAAAAAAAATTAATCATAATAATCATCTCAGTTTGAGTTAATTGAGTTGAAAAGCAGCTCATCGGCGCCCATGGGGTCGGGGGCGGAGGACGCACCACGCTGCACATCCACGGGCTGCGTTTTATCAGCCTGGTTTTATTTACCAGCAGATGGGCGATGGGTTGAGGTGCCGTACTCAAACTTTCCGATTTCACAAAGGTTTGCCGTGGCAGAGGCATTTCCTCCAGAAAACAAACAAACGGAGGAAAAAAAAAAAAACCCAAACCTCAACCACCTCCAGACCTCTGTGCTTTTAGGACGGAGTCGGCTCCAAGCTTGGGGCAGGGTCTCCTTCCAACCCAGTGTGCAGAGTTTGGGGTTTCCCCATCCATAAATACGCAGCCCAGCTCCTGCGCCGTGCCTCGGCCACGCGTGGCAGCGGGATCTGTCAACAAATAGATGTATTTTAACAAATAGATGCGTTTTAACAAATGTATCTCTTTATGAACATATATATATTTTAAAATCTATCAAATACCAGCTTTTGGAGGGGTGAGAGTGAGCAGGTTCCTCATGTTGGCAGGGGAGGGGAGAAAATGCTGTTTGGATTGAAAAGCAATATCTTGTAGCTGGTTGTTTTTTTGGTGTGGGTTTTTTTGGTTTTTTTAATTGATGTAACTGGTTTGGGGCTTCGCTTTTTGAGGGGTTTCATCTTGCAAACCCCCCCGGGAAGGCTCTGGTGTCGCACGCCGAGGCCGGCACCGAACGACGGGGCGAGCGCTGGGGTTGCGGCGCAGGGGAAGGTGACCCC
>NW_010555012.1:0-344 GCF_000687285.1 Phaethon lepturus | reverse complement strand
TGCTCCCGGCCTCACTGGGGTCACTGGGCCCACCATGGCCACCAAGTCCACCAAGGCCACTGGGCTCACCAGGGCCACCGGCCTCACTGGGGTCACTAGGACCATCATGGTCACCAAGTCCACCAGGGCCACTGGAGCCACCAAGGTCACCAGATCCACCGGGGTCACCGGGCTCCCCAGGGCCACCAGGGCCACCACGGGTGCTCCTGGGTCCCCTCACCGGGGACCACCAGCTCAGTGGGGCCGGCGCAGGCGAGGTCCCTGCCCGTGTCCCAGGGAGGTGGCCGGGCCCACGAGCGTGGGAGGGGACGCGGACGTGGACGCTCACCGGAGCCGGAGAGCTT
>NW_010555011.1:0-792 GCF_000687285.1 Phaethon lepturus | reverse complement strand
CGCTGCCGGACCGGGCGTCCGCTGCCGCCCTGAGTGTCGCGGTGGGGTCTTGTTAGGGACAAACCCATTTCAAACGCCTTTAGCGCCCGCTCTCCCTAAACAGCTTTCTCTGATAACAAAAGGGGTTTCCACGAAAACGAAAAACATCTTTAGTCGGTCCCAGTTGCAATTAACTGACGACGTACAGGCCCTCCCCGATTAATTTAGAGATTAAATCAGTGTGTGTATAAATATATATACACACGTAGATAAGGACTAGAAAGCAATTCAGAGAAGAAAATATTATGGGAATTTTAGCATAAGGAACCTGCGCTGACACTGAATAAGGACTTCGTAGCCAAGTACATTTTTAAACAAAGCAGTGATCTCCCATGCCCGAAGTTAGACTGCCAGCATTAGAGTGATCTTGTCTCCTCACTGACAAATTGTCGTCTGACGGTCACCTCAAATTTGGCCAGCTCTTTGTTTTACGGGTAACTTTTAATCAGGTATTCCCCCCCCCCCCCGCAAATAATTACAGCTGAAAGAATTAATTTAGTGTTTGTAGTAATTCTGAAGCTTAATTGCACTAACATGACTTTGGTCTTTCCTTAGCGGGAATGAAAGGCTGCATAGGAGTACGGAAGCACGACGCTGGTAGAACGGACTTCTGGAAGGTGAGAAGCCGGCTTCAGCACTTCTGATGCAATACACGGTAGTTGGACGACAGGCGCCGGGAGCGCGTGTTCCTGGCCCGGCCCGAGGATGTCGCTGGCGCGCCGCGAACGCGCCTCCCAGGGCGGCGAAGGCGCG